>NC_060191.1:56215859-56315859 GCF_021184085.1 Oncorhynchus gorbuscha
TAATAGAGGCACAGACAACACGTTCCGGTTAAAAACACGACTTTTCAGCCCAAATGGCCTCGATCAGATAGTTAATAATTCTTCAATCCTATCACCTACATGGGCAGGAGCGACTTGTTCTTCTCATAGAACATCCTCAGGTCCTGGGGACTGTTGGCCTAGAGAGAGAGAGAGAGAAAGAAAAGAGAGAGAGAGAGAGAGAGAGAGAGAGAGAGAGAGAGAGAGAGAGAGAGAGAGAGAGAGAGAGAGAGAGAGAGAGAGAGAGCACAGAGTGTTTGTATACTACTTCTATAAATGCACACCAGGGCTGACATTTTTCTTGCACAGGCATGTGCTATTTTCTTCACACAGTTTAATTCTGCTTTGTGTGAGGAAAAAAAGATGCCCCATATCAACTCCCTCTCTCCATCCTACCTGGAAAGGTGGCTTCCCTACGAGACACTGGTAGACGACCGTCCCAATGCTCCACATGTCTGCCTTGGCGTCATAGTTCTGAGACATGATCACTTCCGGGGCCTGGTTAGAGGACAGAGGTTAGAGGTCATGCTCTGAAAGGACCGTTCCAGTTGCAGATTGCTGAGTAAGCAAAGCTGTTGTCACAGGAGAACAAGAGACTTAGACACAACACCCTTACACACACAACAAACACTAACCCGCATCCACTCACCATGTACATGGGAGAGCCACACAGTGTGGCAGCCATCATGTTGCTCTGGAGATATCGTGCGAAGCCAAAGTCAGCTGAAAGCGAGAAGTCCATCAGTCAGTCTGTCTGGCTGTGTCTATCTTATTAATAACAACTATTGTTGGAGTGTCACAACTCCTATTCCCAAGCCTCTCAGACACTAGACAATTGGGCACTCAACACACAACATGAGTCACCACACCTTCTGGGAATAGCATTGTGCAAACTAAATATAGCTGTGAGGTTCAAAACAACTAACCATGACCTTAGCTAGCTATCATTGTGGTGCATTTTGATACATGATATATGACACTTTTTCTGTGTGACACAATCAGACAAATCATATGATGGCTAACAGTTCATAGATAGGCCATCTCTATATTTACAGTATAAACAGTATTTATATTGTATAAACATTATGAAGTTGTGTATATACAGAAATAACACCATATACAGAATTGAAGGGATAGTTGTCTTTTTGAAGGTTTAGCTTAGTTGTAGCTGAGTGTGTGTGTTGTGTTTGAGGGGCTGGGTTGTTCAGTCACCTATTTTGATGCGGATGCCGTGGATGCTGGATCTCTTGCGGCTGGTGTATGACAGCAGGATGTTCTGTGGTTTCAGGTCTCGGTGGATGATGCCTTTACTGTTAAGGATCCTCATTGCTGCTGCTATCTGCTGGAGGAACACCCTCAGAGTGTCTTCTCTCAGTGTCCCCTTGGCTAGGGAGAGCAGAGAGGAGGGAAAAACCACTTACCCACAATCCTTCATTATACATTACAAATGTATTGGCGCATAATGTATGAAGACCAGGGATGCAGTGGTAAAAGAATACTACACCCACACTGGCTATTAGCTTATTTTATCTATACAAAACTACATTACCCATAGTACACTGAAATCTCTATGGCTTATAGCTACAGAATGCCGACGTAGCCATTCTGGTTAAGTATGCCTTGAATTCTAAATACATCACAGACAGTCTCTCCAGCAAAGCACCATCCCACCTCCTCCTCCATGCTTCATGGTGGGAACCACACATACGGAAATCATCCGTTCACCTACTCTGTGTTCCACAAAGACACAGCAGTTGGAACGAAAAATATAACATCTGGACTCCTCAGACGAAAAGGACAGATTTCCACCGGTCCAATATCCATTGCTTATGTTTCTTAGCCCAAGCAAGTCTCTTCTTATTGGTGTCCTTTAGTAGTGGTCTCTTTGCAGCAATTCTACCATGAAGGCCTGCTTAACACAGTCTCCTCTGAACAGTGGATGTTGAGATGTTTCTGTTACTTGAACTCTGTGAAGCATTTATATGGGCTGCAACCTGAGGTGCAGTTAACTCTAATGAACTTATCCACTGCAACAGAGGTAACGCTGAGTCTTCCTTTCCTGTGGCGGTCCTCATGAAAGCCAGTTTCATCATAACACTTGATGGTTTTTGCGACTGCACTTGAAGAAACTTTAAAAGTTCTTGAAATTTTTCGTATTGACTGACCTTTACGTCTTAAAATAATGACAGACTGTTCCTTCTGTTTGCTTATTTGAGCTGTTTTTGTCATAATATGGACTCTTTTACCAAATAGGGGTATATTCTGTATAATACCTCTATCTTGTCACAACACAACTGATTGGCTCAAACGCATTAAGAAGGAAAGAAATTCCACAAATTTACTTCTAACAAGGCACGCTGGTTAAATGAAATGGATTGCAGGTGACTTCCTCATGAAGCTGGTTGAGAGAATGCCAAGAGTAAGAAAAGCTGTCATCAAGGCAAAGGGTGTATACTTTGAAGTAACTCAAATATGAAATATATTGTGATTTGTTTACTACATGATTCCATGTGGTATTTCAAAGTTGTGATGTCTACAATATAGAAAATAGTAAAAATAAAGAAAACTCTGGAATGAGTAGTTACTGCACATATGCAAACATGATCCACGACTGAGTTCATCAGGAAGTGTATAGGATATGTTGTACCCACTGTGACTATTAAAACCAACCCTAACCAGGAACCCTAACCGCGAACCATTGCATTTAACCATAGCAAGGTGACTGGGAATATGGCTGAATACAAACAGCGTAGTTATTCCCTCCGTAAGGCAATCAAACAGGCAAAACGTCAGTATAGAGACAAAGTACAGTCGCAATTCAAAATCTCAGACACGAGACGTATGTGGCAGGTTCTACAGACAATCACAGATTACAAAAAGAAAACCAGCCATGTCGCAGACACCGACGTCTTGCTTCTGGACAAACAAAACAACTTCTTTGCCCACTTTGAGGATAACACAGTGCCACGACATCGCCTGCTACCAAGGACTGTGGTCTCTCCTTCTCTGTGGCCGATGTGAGTAAGACATTTAAATCTGTTAACCCTCGCAAGGTTGCCGGCCCAGACAGCATCCCTAGCCGCGTCTTCAGAGCATGCACAGACCAGCTGGCTAGAGTGTTTATGGACATATTCAATCTCTCCCTATCCCAGTCTGCTGTCCTCACCTGCTTCAACATGTCCACCACTGTTGCTGTTCCCAAGAAAGCAAAAGTAACTGAACTAAATGACTATCGCCCCATAGCACTCACTTCTGAGAGACAAGTCAAGGATAATATCACCTCTACTTTACCTGACACTCTAGACCCACTTCAATATGCTTACCGCACCAATAGATCCACAGACGATGCAATCGTCATCACACTGCACAATCCCATCTGAATAAGAGGAATACCTATGTAAGAATGCTGTTCATTGACTATAGCTCAGCAATCAACACCATAGTACACTCCAAGCTCATCATTAAGTTTGAGGCCCTGGGTTTGAACCCCGCCCTGTGCAACTGGGTCCTGGACTACTTGATAGGCCGCCCCCAGGTAGTGAAGGTAGGAAACAACATCTCCACTTCGCTGATCTTCAACACGGGCCCCACAACGATGCATGCTCAGCCCCATCCTGTACTCCTTGTTCACCCACGACTCCTTGGCCACGCACGCCTCCAACTCAATCATCAAGTTTGCAGACAACACAACAGTAGTAGGCCTGATTACCAACAATGATGAGACAGCCTACAGGGAGGAGGTGAGGGCCCTGGAAGTCTGGTGCCAGGAAAATAACCTCTCACTCTACATTCAACAAAACTACGGAGATGATCGTGGACTTCAGGAAACAGCAGAGGGAGCATCCCCCTATCTACATCAATGGGACCGCAGTGGAGAAGGTGGAAAGCTTCAAGTTCCTCGGTGTACACATCACGGACAAACTGAAATGGTCCACGCATGTCCACAGTGTGGTGAAGAAGGTGCAACAGCGCCTCTTCAACCTCAGGAGGCTGAATAAATTTGGCTTGGCAGCTAAAACCCTCACAAACTTCTACAGACACACAATAGAGAGCTTCCTGTCGGGCTGTATCACCGCCAGGTACGGCAACTGCACCGCTCGCAACCACAGGGCTCTCCAGATGGTGGTGTGGTCTGCCCAACGC
The DNA here is from genome assembly GCF_021184085.1 of Oncorhynchus gorbuscha. NCBI lineage: Eukaryota > Metazoa > Chordata > Actinopteri > Salmoniformes > Salmonidae > Oncorhynchus > Oncorhynchus gorbuscha. The sequence goes on from NC_060191.1 coordinate 56,220,021, forward strand.
AGCACCGGGGGGAAACTACTTACCCTGCAGGACACCTACAGTACCCTATGTCACAGGAAGGCCAAAAAGATAATCAAGGACAACAACTAACCGAGCCACTGCCTGTTCACCCCGCTATCATCCAGAAGGCGAGGTCAGTACAGGTGCATCAAAGGTGGGACCGAGAGACTGAAAAACAAATTCTATCTGAAGGCCATCATACTGTTAAATAGCCAACACTAGCACATTAGAGGCTGCTGCCCTATATACATAGACTTGAAATCACTGGCCACTTTAATAATTGGAACACAAATCACTTTAACAATGTTTACATATTTTGCATTACTCATCTTATGTATATACTGTATTCTATCCTATTCTACTGTTTCTTAGTCTGTGCCGCTCTGACATTGCTCATCCAAACATTTATATATTTGTAAGTCGCTCTGGATAAGAGCGTCTGCTAAATGACTTAAATGTAAATGTATATATTCTTAATTCCATTCCTTTACTTGAAATTGTGTGTATTGTTAGATATTACTTGTTAGATATTACTGCACTGTTGGAGCAAGAAACAAACATTTCGCTACACCCACAATAACTTCTGCTAAACACGTGTATGTGACATTTTTTTGTTGATATCACAGGGAGGCAGGTGTGTGTGTTATGCAATTCACAGCTATGAACTGCTATATCATTAAAGTCAATGACATACCACATAGATCTCCAAAAGCAGAATCCTATTAAGACATTCAGTGCTTGGTGCTTTCTTGGGAAGCATTATGAGAGATGAGTGACCTTTGATATTGCACATTTCTAGATTTGCGTCAGAGCTGTGCTGACCTCGGTGCTAAAGAAAGAACCCATTGTGTCATAACACTGTGTTGGCTCCTACACACAGCACTCCCTTGCATTGTGAACACACACACACACACACACACACACACACACACACACACACACACACACACACACACACACACACACACACACACACACACACACACACACACACACACACACACACACACACACACACACACACACACACACACACACACACACACACACACACACACACACACACACACTCACACACACACACACACACACTCCTCTCCACTGCTAGTTACTTTGTTTTGATGAATAATACCCAGTGTGTGTTGAGATTAGCGCGATGCTTACCTTGCAGATAGTCAGCCAGATCGCCACCGTTGCAGTACTGTGGGGAGGAACAAGACAAACAAAACTATTCTATTAGCAGGCTGTGTAAGAACAACACGGATTAACAGTATCAAGCTGTGTGTGTGTGTGTGTGTACGTGCGTGTGTTGTATGCGACCACAAAGCCCAGATAACGATGGGTCTCATCAATTAATCTGATGAGTGGCTGTGCTGTTATCAGTACTGACAGTCTCTGTTAATCCTGGCATTAGTCAACACAGAGAATGGAAAGGAGAGGAGTCCAAGAGAGACAGAGAGCGTTAGAGAAAAGGTATGAGGGAGAAGGGGAAAGAAAGACAGAGAGAGTTAGAGAAAAGGTATGAGGGAGAAGGGGAAAGAAAGACAGAGAGAGTTAGAGAAAAGGTATGAGGGAGAAGGGGAAAGAGAGACAGAGAGAGTTAGAGAAAAGGTATGAGGGAGAAGGGGAAAGAGAGACAGAGAGAGTTAGAGAAAAGGTATGAGGGAGAAGGGGAAAGAGAGACAGAGAGAGTTAGAGAAAAGGTATGAGGGAGAAGGGGAAAGAGAGACAGAGAGAGTTAGAGAAAAGGTATGAGGGAGAAGGGGAAAGAGAGACAGAGAGTTAGAGAAAAGGTATGAGGGAGAAGGGGAAAGAAAGACAGAGAGAGTTAGAGAAAAGGTATGAGGGAGAAGGGGAAAGAAAGACAGAGAGAGTTAGAGAAAAGGTATGAGGGAGAAGGGGAAAGAAAGACAGAGAGAGTTAGAGAAAAGGTATGAGGGAGAAGGGGAAAGAAAGTGGAGGAGAAAGAGGGCAGCTAGGTGGTAGTCAAATGTAAGCTAGCATCTGTCCACCATTTCCAGTTCTGTCAGTTGAACCACCAATTAAATCATGTTGGTTACCAGAGCTTCCTCTGATCAAAGCATTGGTTTGATCTGGCCTTAAAGAGCCTCTGCCTTATCAGTGACCGATAGGATCTGACTCCAGTTCAGTTTATTACCACACCATGTTGTTTAGCCTTTGTACAGGGAAATCAATTCTAGCTCAGGTCCTTATATTGACACATGGATGGAGGGAGAGACATGCTCTGTGTGCATTCCAATCAGCAGAGGCATTGAGCAGAGTTTAAATAAGACATTCTTAGGGGTCCACCATAACCACATAATGCTAAGGAGTGGCAGGGTAGCCTAGTGGTTAGAGCGTTGGACTAGTAACCAGAAGGTTGCAAGTTCAAACCCCCGAGCTGACAAGGTACAAATCTGTTGTTCTGCCCCTGAACAGGCAGTTAACCCACTGTTCCTAGGCCGTCATTGAAAATAAGAATTTGTTCTTAACTGACTTGCCTAGTTAAATAAAGGCAAAATAAGGTAGTATGCATATATTTAACTCTTATGGGGGTGCCCACGTTGATTGTTGTAAGGATATGGGCTGCCATGATTTGTTTTCCGTGTGAGGAGAATAATTTGAGGCACATTAATAACGTAGATTTCTTTGTTTCATACAGAGAGTCAATGTTGCAGCTGAAACAGCAGTGTTTCCCCTAAAAGTTTCCTTTTCAATGTGTTCCTACCGGTGCCAAAATGCTGGAGAATGAGCCCTGAGCACTTACTGCTTAATAAGTAATAATTAATCTGATCCCTCCTCTAACCTAAGTAAAACAAGCCTTTTTTACTAGGCAAAACAAGCAGTCTGGCAAACACCAGGCAGATTAGCATCCATGCTAGCCTACTGTCGATGCTATCTATGCTCATCTCTCTGATACATTGATTAAGCAGACTGCTAACTAGAACACCAAAGCCAGATTTATGTCTGTTTCTTCTCCTGTACCAGGAGACCCCGCCTCCTTAGTGTCAGTGTGGCTCTCAGAACACAGTGGTATCTACAACAAGCTAGAACACCCCAGGCAGGCCAAGGTAACAGGTACCAGGGTCCCATGACACCTTGCACAGCCAGTTAGCCTAACAACAGCAAGAATAGGAGAAGGAGCAGAATAAGTATTGCAGGGCTAAATATAAAGCAAATGAACAATGTTTTGCTCTTGGATAAAATCATTCCTGGAAATTGGGGTGTAGGTGTACAGGTATATTTTTACTTAAGGTGTCATATAGTTGGTTTCTTTCCTTCAGGCGGTTTGTGAATTTTTTTGGTCTTGAGCAATGAGAGGGAGAGAGGAGAGAGAGAAAGAAGAAGGGGGAGGGGAGAGGCAGAGTGAGGACAGGAGCACACTGGGTTTGCAGCCTCTCATAGGACTGAGGTAATTACATGTGGCATGTGGAGAGAGAGCATGGGGGAAGGGAGAGAGAGCATGGGGGAAGGGAGAGAGAGCATGGGGAGAGAGAGCATGGGGAAGGGAGAGAGCATGGGGGAAGGGAGAGAGAGCATGGGGAAGGGAGAGAGAGCATGGGGAGAGAGAGCATGGGGAGAGAGAGCATGGGGAAGGGAGAGAGAGCATGGGGGAAGGGAGAGAGAGCATGGGGGAAGGGAGAGAGAGCATGGGGGAAGGGAGAGAGAGCATGGGGGAAGGGCGGGTAATTAAGCAGAGTAAGACAGACAGAGAGAGAGAGGGGAGAGGTATCAACACAAAGGCAGAGACCCTGGTAGCCTACAGGCAGCTCGGCAGAAGAGGTTGCATGCTGATAGTGTGACACTCCACCTACCTCCATGACCAGGAACACAGAATTGGGAGTTTCCTGGAAGACAGGAGAGAAACAACATGGGTTAGAGTGATCATCTCTCTCACAACACCTGTCACATCCACTTCATAGAGGAACAGCTTCGTAACACAGACTGACATGTATGTATGGTGCAGACAGATATAGCCAACATATACTGTATAGATGGATCATATGTGTACACTACAGACAATAAGATTCCTTTGCCACCCAGCATGAACTGAAGCCCAAAGCATAACTGATCCACTGATCTGGATTGTATCCGTACAGTACAATACCTGGCTCCAATCTAGACACATTGGCACCCTCATCCTCCATCTCATACTGTGTGACCTACAAGGGGTTAATATCAAATTAGCGCCCCTCGAGAAAACGTGCCGTCCTTAGTGAACCCCTCACCTCCAAGCTGTGTTGTGCTACAGTCTACATTTTTGAGGGGAGAGGAATGAAGTTTATTACACAACAGGTCCAAGTGGAGGTTGTTGGGGTGTGCGTGTGTTCGGGATATTGGGTTCAAGGGAATTGGGCAAGGTGACAGATATAGGAGCCACCTTGTCAACATGGTGATGCAGGAGCAAAGAAGATGCTGGACAGGAGCCAAAGTAACCCAAGCAGGCTTCCAGGTTAAACAAGCTCACATGTATTTGGGGCAGTGTTTGGGTGTGTGTTTGCGCATGTGTGTGGTGTCAGGTTGATGGTACTGCAGCATATGGCAGATCAAGCATCTTGGCGTGTGCATCAAGTTCTCATCAACAACATCAACAACACAATTTGTCACACATTTTCCAATCCATTCAGTGCCATTCTAAGTAGGCCATCTATGATTAGATCCAGAAGTGTTTCTTGTGACAAATTTAAGAGAAACAGCCTGTCACATGAAAGGCTTCTTTCCTTTCTAAGGAGCATATGAGTTCAAATATACTTCATGGCATTATTTTCTGTGTACCGTACTAACAAATCAATGCGTCTCAAAATCAATTCCTTGACTACCAACTGCCATACTAGTCAGTTACTGGATTGCATTACTCTCTGGCTCTAATGGTCTTTCAGCCAAGGTTTCCAGATAGAGAGCAACCACAACAGCCACCCATTAATTCCACTTCAGCTCCTTCCTATCTGCTGACCTGTCAGCCTGCACCAGGCTTATTGGCTGGGCTCCCCTCCTCCCTGGCCAATCCCATTGGCGCGTTGCTGTGGATACTAGGATAATGGGATTCTGGTCGGTGTGTGTGTGTGTGCGTTTGTGGTGGCTGGTCTTGGCCTGGGGAAGATTACATGACGAGCTGTTTTCAGACCCTGCTCTATACTGGTTGATGGGGACTGGGAGAGGAAGAATAGGAGGACAGGAAAGAAGGGTGTTGGCCAGGCTGGACACTGTCCTGGAGGGTAATTGATACGTGAGAAGTACAACTACAGGACAGCCTCACCCCCTTTAACCTCCAGCCCTCAGTAGGTTGACAATGTACAATGAACGGTCTATGCCACCATAAAATCCATCCTACAAGAGTCCAAAACCTCTTCCATGGTCCAAATCTAGACTAAGTGGCATTCAGTATTTTCTAAGGCAGTGTTTGGTTACAGCTGTTATTATCAACACATTTACCACAAGAGAGGAGACACCAAATGAGTCAGAATGTACTGTGACACAAAACACTATCTGTTAAAGAATGAATGGACCTTGGACAGACAAGACAAGACCAACTGCCAACAGGGTTATTCTACATGACCCTCCTTCCTCAAAGGAATACACCACAACTAAAAACAGAAGCATAAACAATTCCGCTTCCTGCTATCCAACATTAGCAGCGCCTCACGCAAGCATACATATTCCACTTATGAAAGCATTTCACAATCCTTCTAAAAACACTTAGTCACGAGGCGATCCAGTCAGAGTTATGCCACAAACAAGCTTTGAGCGATGCTCTTCCGGAAAACACTAGAAGGAACAGTACTATATCAGTTCAAAGAAATGTTGTCTTGAGGGAAACTCAAAACATCCCCCAACCATTTTCCACCGCTTCAGCCCTCCACCTCACAGAAATGTTCAATGCCAACACAACTCTAGAGCCGGGCCAAAACAACAACGTATTCTTAGTGTGTCTGTCCTGTTTGTTGCGTCACACGGTAGACTGTGTCCTGGGCTACATAAGAATGAAGGGGCGTAAGGTAACAGCGGGAGAAGAGAGGGGGCCGGCTGGGCTCAGTTTAAAATTGTTGAGGACATTAGAGAATAGGGTTCTATATGTGGACTGGAAATCCACTCAGCACACATCTGTTACGCAAATTCAGAGTAATCCTTAGCATTCTGAGAACCAAGAATCTTGCCTAGTCTAATATTACTGCACGCCAAGCATTCAGGGCTCAAACCAGCCCTGAATGCTGATTGGCTGAAAGCCATGGTATATCAGACCGTATACCACGGGTATGACAAAACAACTTTTTACTGCTCTAATTACGTTGGTAACCAGATTATAATAGCAATAAGAGGTATCCCTCTCCTTAGACCAAGACAAGACAGAACTGTACAATAAAGAATGTTAGGAAAATATTGACTCAGACTGTTGTCAGAAAAGCATAATGAAATTAGATGCCTCTAGCATAACACTTTCTCCTTGCTTGGTACATATGGAAAGTAAAAATCCTATGACCAAATATTCTTGAGTGTTTGTGTGTGTGTTTGTCAAATAACACAAAGCTAAATCATTTTCCCTCTCTCGGGGCAAACAAAACGCACACAAACTACCCCCAGCTGTTCTAAGACCTACAGTATTATACTCTACCATCCCATCAGCTGTTCTAAGACCTACAGTATTATACTCTACCATCCCGTCAGCTGTTCTAAGACCTACAGTATTATACTCTACCATCCCGTCAGCTGTTCTAAGACCTACAGTATTATACTCTACCATCCCATCAGCTGTTCTAAGACCTACAGTATTATACTCTACCATCCCGTCAGCTGTTCTAAGACCTACAGTATTATACTCTACCATCCCATCAGCTGTTCTAAGACCTACAGTATTATACTCTACCATCCCATCAGCTGTTCTAAGACCTACAGTATTATACTCTACCATCCCGTCAGCTGTTCTAAGACCTACAGTATTATACGCTACCATCCCGTCAGCTGTTCTAAGACCTACAGTATTATACTCTACCATCCCATCAGCTGTTCTAAGACCTACAGTATTATACTCTACCATCCCGTCAGCTGTTCTAAGACCTACAGTATTATACTCTACCATCCCGTCAGCTGTTCTAAGACCTACAGTATTATACGCTACCATCCCATCAGCTGTTCTAAGACCTACAGTATTACACTCTACCATCCCATCAGCTGTTCTAAGACCTACAGTATTATACTCTACCATCCCATCAGCTGTTCTAAGACATACAGTATTATACTCTACCATCCCGTCAGCTGTTCTAAGACATACAGTATTATACGCTACCATCCCATCAGCTGTTCTAAGACCTACAGTATTATACGCTACCATCCCATCAGCTGTTCTAAGACCTACAGTATTATACGCTACCATCCCATCAGCTGTTCTAAGACCTACAGTATTATACTCTACCATCCCATCAGCTGTTCTAAGACATACAGTATTATACTCTACCATCCCGTCAGCTGTTCTAAGACATACAGTATTATACGCTACCATCCCATCAGCTGTTCTAAGACCTACAGTATTATACGCTACCATCCCATCAGCTGTTCTAAGACCTACAGTATTACACTCTACCATCCCATCAGCTGTTCTAAGACATACAGTATTATACTCTACCATCCCGTCAGCTGTTCTAAGACCTACAGTATTATACGCTACCATCCCATCAGCTGTTCTAAGACCTACAGTATTATACGCTACCATCCCGTCAGCTGTTCTAAGACCTACAGTATTATACTCTACCATCCCGTCAGCTGTTCTAAGACCTACAGTATTATACTCTACCATCCCGTCAGCTGTTCTAAGACCTACAGTATTATACTCTACCATCCCATCAGCTGTTCTAAGACCTACAGTATTATACTCTACCATCCCATCAGCTGTTCTAAGACCTACAGTATTATACTCTACCATCCCATCAGCTGTTCTAAGACCTACAGTATTATACTCTACCATCCCATCAGCTGTTCTAAGACCTACAGTATTATACTCTACCATCCCGTCAGCTTTTTTCCACCTTTTCTTTATATATGAAAAGGTATTGCCGGTATCAAAACCTAAACTTTTATTTACACCAAACGACCTAGTCGCTGTAAATGAGAATATATTCTCAGTCAACTTGCCTGGTAAAATAAAGGGTTAAATAACAAATAAATAACAATTATTTTAAAAAGTTCATAGCCGTAATGCTGAGACGGCATTGGCACTATTTGTTTGCTAATCTATCAGAAATATTCCATATGCACAAAATGCTTATTTCTCAAGAAGCTGATTATACAGCATGATCATTACACGGGTGCACCTTGTGCTGGGGACAATAAAAGGCCACTAAAATGTGCAGTTTTGTCACACAACACAATGCCGCAGATGCCACAGTTTTGAGGGAGCGTACATTAGCATGCTGACTGCAGGAATGTCCCCAGAGCGGATGTCAAAGAATTGAATGTTCATTTGTCTGCCATGTGCTGCCTCCAATGTTGTTTTAGAGAATTTGGCAATACATCCAACCGGCCTCACAACCGCAGGCCACATGCATGGCGCCATGTGGGCGAGCAGTTTGCTGATGTAAACGTTGCAAACAGTGCGCCCCATGGCAGCGGTGGGGTTTTGATATGGACAGGCATAACATATGGACAATTTTTTTTATTTATTTTTTTATTTTTTTATTTTACTAGGCAAGTCAGTTAAGAACAAATTCTTATTTTCAATGACGGCCTAGGAACAGTGGGTTAACTGCCTGTTCAGGGGCAGAACGACAGATTTGTACCTTGTCAGCTCGGGGATTTGAACTTGCAACCTTTCGGTTACTAGTCCAACGCTCTAACCACTAGGCTACCCTGCCGCCCCAAATGAACACAATTGCATTTTATCGATGGCAATTTGAATGCACAGAGACACCGTGACGAGATCCTGAGGCCCATTGTCGTGCCATTCATTTCCTGCCATCACCTCATGTTTCAGCATGATAATGCACGGACAATGTCGCAAGGATCTGTACACAATTCCTGGAAGCTGAAAATGTCCCAGTTCTTCAATGGCCTGCATACTCACTCATTGAGCATGTTTGGTATGCTCTGGGATGATGTGTACAACAGCGTGTTTCAGTTCCCGCCAATAACCACCAACTTTGTAAAGCCATTGAAGAGGAGTGGGACAACATTCCACAGGCCACAATCAACTCTATGAAAATAAGAAGTGTCACGCTGCATGAGACAAATGGTTGCCACACCAGATACTGACTGGTTTTCTGATCCACTTCCCTACTTTTTAAATATTTTTTATAAGGTATCTGGGACCAACAGATGCATTCTATATTCTCAATGGATTTATTAAAATACACCCCCACCCACATCTGCACACCACCAACACTCGTCCCTGGCATGCACACGAGAGGTATACAAGGTGTATGTATATATGCAGGCAAAAATGTGGTAAAAATGGGCCTAGTAAGGAGAGTCAAATAAATATTGCCCACATTATTATAAAAACTAACTCAGTGGAGGCTGCTGAGGGGAGGATGACTCATATTAATGGCTGGAACTGAGCAAATTGGAATGGCATTAAACATGGAAATCATGTGTTTGATGTACAGTGTATTCGGAAAGTATTCAGGCCACTTTACTTTCCCCACATTGTGTTAGTGGGTGCTCCTTTAAAAGGTGTGTCATACTGCAGCACACCTTGCGGGCTGTTGCAGCATTCTGTAGCACATTTTCTAATTGTCAGCCATTTTTTCTGTTAATGCAAGTTAGTGCTAGTTTGACCACAAGAGGCCATCTTTGAGAAGCGCTTGATAGTCTTCCATTGCTTAATTCATTTGATTAATATTATGGTGTTTCTATTCCATGAAAAGCGGAAAACCCTCTGGGTAAATTCAGACCGTTTCGCTCTCGGTGCCCACACCGGACGTTCAGGCCGAGTAGTAGGGCTGATTTGAGCGTTCTGGCCTTACAACAGCAGTCAAGCACCCAAGCTAACATTAGCTAGCATGCTACATACTTCCAGACACAAATGAGACCACTCGTCCTAGCAGAGCTGGTTAGGCAGATTTCGTGTTAACCAGAGTGTTGGTGAATGTAACTGTGCTGCTGGAAACAATTTAATTATGCTTTTTTGCCGATGTTCACTGACACCGCCATATTCAACGGGTGTTTCATTAGGCTTTGCCCTGGTACACTCAGATGAGAGTGCTCTGAAATCGGAGTAGATAGCCAGAGCGAATTTACTAAAGCACCCAAATGTCCATTGAGAAAGAACAACGACCATACCATTTACCTAAGCTAAGAATGACGGGAATAATCATGTCAATAAACATTGGGTAGTTAGATAGCCTATAGTTAATATACTGTCAAGTGTGATGTATAACTACTAACGTTAGGTAGATAACTAACACATCTGTACATACTGCTGTAATATGCTATGTTGTTTGTAAGGACAGCGTAGCTAACAAATTGTCAGCCAACATAACGTGTAAGGTAACTTCTTTGAAAAAGTTATTACTTTATTACATTGAGTAGCAAGATACCGCGAGGATGTGCTCTACTCCCCCTTGGTCGTTAGGGCAAATCTGGTCTGTGATATGACGGAGGTTTTTCACACCTAGCTCGGCTATTAGACTATTCTCTAGTAAAGGTTGAAAAGTATATTGTTCAGCTATTAGCCCCCCTCCCCAACTTACAACAAATGGATGTATTTTGGTCGAGAGCAAAACTTTATTTAATTTCGCTATCAATCACCCTCCATTTTGGCAATTTTTGGAATGTCAGTTTGGCTACAACCAATACTGTTCAGCCTTTCTTTCCGACACAAAGGAAGTTATAGCAGACACCTACGAAGGAGTGTGTGATGATGGAATCTCAGGTAAGCAGCACTGGGCGTTCTCCTGTCCAACTTCCATATAGCTAGTAGTTAGCTCCTACGATTCAGTGTCGGTTCATAACATTGTATTATATTACATTCATACTGTGGAATCATAAATCATGCAATTATTCTTCTCAAGCTAACCAAACACATTTAGCTACAAACACCTGTTCTCACCATTTTCAGTTGAATTCAACACATAAGCATATGTCTTATTTGATTCATAGTTAATATATAATCATATTTCATGACAGTGGAACGGTTAGCTTTTTATTTTTTTTTACAGAAGGATGAAAGATCACAATATGTCTGTCAGGGAATGTTATTCTGATATGTTAGATGAAGTGTTAGACCAGAAAGTCAGGGCCAATAATTAAGGCAAGGATGCCCCATGCAGGCTTTAGAATGGTCAAAGTAAGTCTCCAAGCAATGGGCCATCGGGAACAATGGCCAAGAGTTAGGGGGTCTCTGCAGCGTGTAGATGGTGCCCTATGCAGGCTTTAGAATGGTCAAAGGAAGTCTCCAAGTAATGGGCCATCGGGTACAATGGCCAAGAGTTAGGGAGTCTCTGCAGCGTGTAGATGGTGCCCCATGCGGGCTTTAGAACGTTCAAAGGAAGTCTCAGAGCAATGGGCCATCGGGTAGAATGGCCAAGAGTTAGGGAGTCTCTGCAGCGTGTAGATGGTGCCCCATACAGGCTTTAGAACGGTCAAAGGAAGTCTCAGAGCAATGGGCAATTATCCAGTTAGGATAACCACTTTATTTTAAGAATGTGAAATGTCAGAATAATAGTAGAAAGAATGATTTATTTCAGCTTTTATTTCTTTCATCACATTCCCAGAGGGTCAGAAGTATACATGCACTCAAATAGTACTTGGTAGCATTGCCTTTAAATTGTTTAATTTGGGTCAAACGTTTTGGGTGGCCTTCCGCAAGCTTCCCACAATAAGTTGTGGGTGAATTTTGGCCCATTCCTCCTGACAGAGCTGGTGTAATTGAGTCAGGTTTGTAAAGCCTCCTTGCTCGCACACGCTTTTTCAGTTCTGCTCACAAATTTTCTATTGGATTGAGGTCAGGGCTTTGTGATGGCCACTCCAATACCTTGACTTTGTTGTCCTTAAGCCATTTTGCCACAACTTTGGAAGTATGCTTGGGGTCATTGTCCATTTGGAAGACCCATTTGCGACCAAGCTTTAACTTCCTGACTGATGTCTTGAGATGTTGCTTCAATATATCCACGTAATTTTCTATCCTCATGATGCCATCTATTTTGTGAAGTGCACCAGTCTCTCCTGCAGCAAAGCACCCCCACAACATGACGCTGCCACCCCCGTGCTTCACGGTTGGGATGTTGTTCTTTGGTTTGCAAGCCTCCCACTTTATCCTCCAAACATAACGATGGTTATTATGGCCAAACAGTTCTATTTTTGTTTCAACAGACCAGAGAACATTACTCCAAAAAACTACGATCTTTGTCCCCATGTGCAGTTGCAAACTGTAGTCTGGCATTTTTATGGCCGTTTTGGAGCAGTGGCTTCTCCCTTGCTGAGCGGCCTTTCAGGTTATGTCTGTATAGGACTCGTTTTACTGTGGATATAGATACTTATGTACCGGTTTACTCCAGCATCTTCACAAGGTTCTTTGCTGTTGTTCTGGGATTGATTTGAATTTTTCGCACCACAGTACGTTCATCTCTAGGAGACAGAACGAGTCTCCTTCCTGAGCGGTATGATGGCTGTGTGGTCCCATGGTGTTTATACTTGCATACTATTGTTTGTACAGATGAATGTAGTACCTTCAGGCATTTGGAAATTTCTCCCAAGGATGAACCAGACTTGTGGAAGTCTACAATTTTTTATCTGAAGTCTTGGCTGATATCTTTCGATTTTTCTATGATTTCAAGCAGAGGCACTGAGTTTGAAGGTAGGCCTTGAAATACATCCACGGGCACACCTCAAATTGACTCAAACGATGTCAATAAGCCTATCAGAACTTCTAAAGCGATGACATAATTTTCTGGAATTTTCCAAGCTGTTTAAAGGCACAGTGAATTTAGTGCATGTAAACTTCTGACCCACTGGAATTGTGATCCAGTGAATTATAAGTGAAGTAATCTGTCTGTAAACATTTGTTGGAAAAATTACGTGTCATGCACAAAGTCATATCCTGACCGACTTGCCAAAACTATTCTTTGTTAACAAGTGTAACGGCGTTCTTCGTTTGTCAAAATAGAGTCGGACCGAAATGCAGCGTAGTGGTTACTCATGTCTTTAATAAAGAGATCGCGATACATGAAATAACTTATACATACACAAAAACAACAAACGGAACGTGAAACCTATTACAGCCTATACGGTGAAACAACACAGAGACAGGAACAATCACCCACGAAATACAAAGCGAAACTCAGGCTACCTAAATACGGTTCCCAATCAGAGACAATGAGAATCACCTGACTCTGATTGAGAACCACCTCAGGCAGCCAAGCCTATGTAACACCCCTACTCAGCCGTAATCCCAATAATACAAAAACCCAATACGAACCACAACATATAAACCCATGTCACACCCTGGCCTGACCAAATAATTAACGAAAACACAAAATACTAAGACCAAGGCGTGACAACAAGAAATTTGTGGAGTGGTTGAAAAACAAGTTTTAATGACTCCAACATAAGTGTATGTAAACTTCCGACTTCAACTGTAAGTATATAATTTGTATGCATATTTCCCATCACCTAATGAACAACCACTATACCAGTCTGGTGTTAAGCTGACTGTGCTGTGTTGACATATCCTGAAAATGACATGTGCTGCTTTAGATTGAACGTTCATATCTCAGTTATTGTTTTCATATCTACAAAAAAATAAGCCATTTTCTTTACTTTCCGGGTGTTAGCTGATCAAGGGTTCGAAAATGTGGATATTGCCAGATGTTCACTGTTGGAGGAACAGGCCGTAGAAGCCTTATTGTTGGCAAAAGTGTCCATAACCAGAGGTAAGTAAACTGTTCTGTGTTCTTTTTCGCTCTTCCTCTTACATGGAACCTGTCTCACATGCATTAATTAAAAAATGCTTAAGATGTCAGCTGCTAATTTTCAGATTTACACCACAAACACTTAGCCATTTTCACTGGACTATCAAGCCCGCTGATGCCACATTTATATCATCACTAATACAGATTTGTTTATTTTGAGCTTTCCAGATTCAGCAGGTGGAGGACCTGCTTTAGCAGGAAGATCATCTGGAAACACTGACAATGGGTCATTGTTCCTGACATCCCATGCTCCCTGTCTACTGAGAATCTTGCTGTGCTCCAACGTCAAGTGAACCCTACCAACGACTCATCTTTTGGTCAGGACATATACATGCATGCTCTTCGATTAGTGTTGAGTCTCCAACCTTTTCAGGTGCAGTCCTCCCACACTATATAGGATATTGTTTTAGCCCCAGTGCCACTCTTGATAATGGCAAACATTAGTATTTTTTGGAGGAGGGTGAAAGGATAGCAAGCCAAGCTGTCAAAGTGAGAGGGGAGGCTATTCTGCATAGAGCGGGTACTTGTGTGTAGTCTATTTCTTGTGAGCTTTTCTGTCCTCAGATACAGAGAGCTGTGAAAGCCTGTCTGCAGATTAAGAGGTCCCAATGAAGAGCAGGGGTTTTCAGTCCTGGTGCTGGGGACTCTAAACGTTTGTTTGTGCCTTAGCACTACACAGCTGATTCAAATGATCAAGTCACCATCAAGCTTCAAATGGTATTTATGTATTCATTTGTGATGCTATCCTGGTATTGTCACATGCTACACATGCATCCACCTATCCAATGTTATGATTGTTTTGTAAGGGATATTATACTTATATTATACAGGAAGTATTATTAAAGAGATGCTTTAGATTGGGACTACTAAACCTCTATTTGTATTACAGAGTTAATGATCCAAGGTAGTTTTGCATTTCACCTCCTGATGACTGACAGTGTTAGAATTTTAAAATACTAAGCTAAATCATGCTCTATCTCTATCCATCTGTAGGTGTTTTGATGTGAGAGAGGAAGACCGGAGGAAATCCCGTCAACTCCACCTCACCCGCTCTTAAGATAATCTACGGGCCGACTGGGAGTCCAAGGCTGGTTAGAAGACACCGCTAGAGACACTATGTAATTGTGATGAACTGAGAGAATATTAGGGTGGCACTAATTCATTAATCATATGCTGACTTCCCTGCTCCTCTGTTTTACCTCTCTCCCCACCTCTTTCTTCCTCTTTTTTTGTATTTATAATGAATGTATTATGTATTTATAACAGCTGGATAATGAACTTTCAATAAAACGTTTCACATTCTCCACTGGTTGAAATTAAGTATCTCATTAAGATACTACACCTATCCTGTGTCCTCAGATTAATTTTATTTTTGTTTTATTTTACCTTTATTTAACCAGGCAAGTAAGTTGAGAACAAATTCTTATTTTCAATGACGGTCTAGGAACAGTGGGTTAACTGCCTGTTCAGGGGCAGAACGACAGATTTGTACCTTGTCAGCTCGGGGGTTTGAACTCGCAACCTTCCGGTTACTCGACCGGCACTCCAACCACTAGGCTACCCTGCCGATGATGAAGGGAGTTAGATTTGCATAGGTGTATTTCTGTATATTGGGGCGGCAGGGTAGCCTAGTGGTTAGAGTGTTGGACTAGTAACTGGAATGACTGATATCACAACATCTGTGATGTGTGTCTGTAGGCTAGGCTTTATGTTTTGCCCGCATTGAGATCTAAAGGAGCCCTCACAGTGCAGCGGGCCTTTGAAAGGTCAATGTGCCCCAGCAGCGTTCTCTAACGAGGCACCACCTCACACTCCTACAAACACCCAGAGACAGTGCTCCTACCCTCAGCTAATGACCGTCGACTGTAAACAGACCACACTTTCTTAATTGGCATTTCAGCGTTGTGGCATCGATAACCACCTGAGGTGGTGCCATCAGACCTATTTTTCTTTAAGAAGTTCCTGATGCACCTGTTTGAAAATTGTAGACCTGACTCCAACCTCCCACAATGGGATGGGACTACAGGACAATAGGCAAGCAGACGCTCTCCACCTCAACTGAGGTGGTGCCACCTCAACAGACCTTAGTTTTTCTTTAAGAAGCCTTCCTGTAACTTTATTAACTGCACCTGTTTGAACTTGTTACCTGTATAAAAAGACACCTGTCCACACACTCAAAAACAGACTCCAACCTCTCCACAATGGCCAAGATCAGAGATATGTTAAGGACATCAGTGATAAAATTGTAGACCTGCACAAGCCTGGGATGGGCTACAGGACAATAGGCAAGCAGCTTGGTGTGAAGGCAACAAAAGTTCAAGATGACGGTCAATCACCCTCGGTCTGGGGCTCCATGCAAGATCTCACCTTGTGGGGCATCAATGATCATGAGGAAGGTGAGGGATCAGCCCAGAACTACACGGCAGGACCTGGTCAATGACCTGAAGAGAGCTGGGACCACAGTCTCAAAGAAAACCATTAGTAACACACTACGCCGTCATGCATTAAAATCCTGCAGCACACGCAAGGTCCCCCTGCTCAAGCCAGCACATGTCCATGTCCATGTCCGTCTGACGTTTGCCAATGACCATCTGGATGAGGAATGGGAGAAGGTCATGTGGTCTGATGAGACAAAAATTGAGCTTTTTGGTCTAAACTCCACTCCCCGTATTTGGAGGAAGAATAAGGATGAGTAGAACCCCAAGAACACCATCCCAACCGTGAAGCATGGAGGTGGAAACATCATTCTTTGGGGATGCTTTTCTGCAAAGGGGACAAGACAACTGCACTGTATTGAGGGGAGGATGGATGGGGCCATGTATCGTGAGATCTTGGCTAACAACCTCCTTCCCTCAGTAAGAGCATTGAAGATGGGTCGTGGCTGGGTCTTCCAGCATGACAACGACCCGAAACACACAGCCAGGGCAACTAAGGAGTGACTCCTTAAGAAGCATCTCAAGGTCCTAGAGTGGCCTAGTCAGTCTCCAGACCTGAACCCAATAGAAAATCTTTGGAGGGAGCTGAAAGTCCGTATTGCCCAGCGACAGCCCCGAAACCTGACGGATCTGGAGAAGGTCTGTATGGAGGAGTGGGCCAAAATCCCTGCTGCAGTGTGTGCAAACCTGGTCAAGAACTACAGGAAACGTATGATCTCTGTAATTGCAAAGGTTTCTGTACCAACAATTAAGTTCTGCTTTTCTAATGTATCAAATACTTATGCCATGCAATGAAATGCAAATGAATTACTTAAAAATCATACAATGTGATTTTCTGGATTTTTTAGATTCCGTCTCTCACAGTTGAAGTGTACCTATGATAATAATTACAGACCTCTACATGCTTTGTAAGTCGGAAAACCTGCAAAATCGGCAGTGTATCAAATACATGTTCTCCGCACTGAATATGTCAACATTATCAAGTTATGAAATTATTGTTATTTTAAAGTACAATCTCTTCTGGGCTTAGATGTCTGTGGTCAATTTGCAGTGTACAAATCACTATAATTATGTTCAGCCCGCAGCTGAATCTAGCTGCCTACCCCTGCGCTAGGCCTTACTAACATTAAAGCTACAATATGTTACTTTTTGGATGACCCGACCAAATTCACAAAGAATTGTGAGTTGTAGATCTGTCATTCTATTTAAAAGCAAGTCTAAGAAGCGGTAGATCAGTTTTGTGTGCAATTTTGATGCTTCCCATTCTTAAATTACATTTTTATGTCTTTTACTTTTGGTATTGTACATCATCTTCAAAAAAGCTAAAAATACATTACTTGTAGATATTGAAAATATATTTCACAACGGTTTAGATAAAATAGTGCAATAATTAGCTACACTCTAAATGGCGACATCGAGCGAGAGACAGAGAGAGCGAGCTAGAGACTGCGACAGAACAAGCGAGCGACTGCGACAGAACGAGCCCAAACAGATCCACAGATGATGCAATTTGTATTGCACTCCACACTGCCCTTTCCCACCTGGACAAAAGAACACTTATGTGAGAATGCTATTCATTGACTACAGCTCAGCGTTCAACACCATAGTACCCTCAAAGCTCATCACTAATCTAAGGATCCTGGGACTAAACACTTCCCTCAGCAACTGGATCCTGGACTTCCTGAAGGGTCACCCCCAGGTGGTGAGGGTAGGTAGCAACAAATCTGCCACGCTGATCCTCAATACTGGAGCTCCCCAGGGGTGCGTGCTCAGTCCCCTCCTATACTACCGGTTCACCCACGACTGCATGGCCAGGCATGACTCCAACACCATTATTATGTTTGCAGACGACAACAGTGGTAGGCCTGATCACAGACAATGACGAGACAGCCTATAGGGAGGAAGTCAGAGACCTGGCCAGGTGGTGCCAGAAAAACAACCTATCCCTCAACGTAACTAAAACTAAGGAGATTATTGTGGACTACAGGAAAAGGAGGACCGAGCATGCCCCCATTCTCATCGACGGGGCTGTAGTGGAGCAGGTTGAGAGCTTCAAGTTCCTTGGTGTCCACATCAACAACAAACTAGAATGATCCAAACACACCAAGACAGTCGTGAAGAGGGCACGACAAAGCCTATTCCCCCTCTGGAAACTAAAAAGATTTGGCATGGGTCCTGAGATTCTCAAAAGTTTCTACAGCTGCAACATCGAGAGGTTGCATCACTATCTGGTACGGCAATTGCTCGGCCTCCGACCGCAAGGCACTACAGAGAGTACATCACCGCAAGGCACTATGGCCCAGTCACGTAGAGGTCCTGCCATCCAGCAGGCAGTGTCAGAGGAAGGCCCTAAAAATTGTCAAAGACCCCAGCCACCCCAGTCATAGACTGTTCTCTCTACTACCACATGGCAAGCGCTACCAGAGTGCCAAGTCTAGGACAAAAAGGCTTCTCAACAGTTTTTACCCCCAAGCCATAAGACTTCTAAACAGGAAATAAAATGGCAACCCGGACAATTTGCATTGTGTGCCCCCCCAACCCCTCTTTTTACACTGCTGCTATTCTCTGGTTAACATATATGCATAGTCGCTTTAATTACACATTCATGTACATACTACCTCAATTGGGCCGACCAACCAGTGCTCCCGCATATTGGCTAACCGGGCTATGTGCATTGTGTCCCACCCACCAACCCCTCTTTTACGCTACTGCTACTCTCTGTTCATCATATATGCATAGTCACTTTAACCATATCTAGATGTACAGTGGGGCAAAAAAGTATTTAGTCAGCCACCAATTGTGCAAGTTCTCCCACAATACTTATTTTCCACCACAATTTGCAAATAAATTCATTAAAAATCCTACAATGTGATTTTCTGGATTTTTTTTCTCATTTTGTCTGTCATAGTTGAAGTGTACCTATGATGAAAATTACAGGCCTCTCATCTTTTTAAGTGGGAGAACTTGCACAATTGGTGGCTGACAAAATACTTTTTTACCCCACTGTACATACTACCTCAATCAGCCTGACTAACCGGTGTCTGTATGTAGTGTCGCTACTGTATATAGCCTGTCTTTTTACTGTTGTTTTATTTCTTTACCTTCCTATTGTTCACCTAATACCTTTTTTGCACTATTGGTTAGTGCCTGTAAGTAAGCATTTCACCGTAAGGTCTACACCGGTTGTATTCAGAGCACATGACAAATAAACTTTGATTTGATGAGACAGAGAGAGCAAATCCACAGAGAGAGCGAGCGAGTGGCAGAGAGAGCGAGACAGAGAGCGCGAGACAGAGAGCGCGAGAGACAGAGAGCGCGAGAGACAGGGAGCGAGCGCGAGAGACAGGGAGCGTGAGCGCGAGAGACAGGGAGCGAGCGTGAGCGCAGAGAGACAGAGGAGCGAGCGCGAGAGACAGCGAGCGCGAGAGACAGCGAGCGACAGAGAGCGCGAGCGACAGAGAGCGAGAGCGTCCGAGCGACGACAGAGAGCGCGCGAGCGACAGAGAGCGTGTCCGAGCGACAGAGAGCGCGAGCGACAGAGAGCGCGAGCGACAGAGAGCGCGAGCGACAGAGAGCGCGTCCGAGCGACAGAGAGCGCGTCCGAGCGACAGAGCGCGAGAGACAGCGTCCGAGCGACAGAGAGCGCGAGCGACAGAGAGCGCGTCGACAGAGAGCGCGCGACAGAGAGCGCGCGCGAGAGAGCGCGTCGGCGACAGAGAGCGCCGAGCGACAGAGAGCGCGAGCGACAGAGAGCGCGAGCGAGCGAGAGCGCGTCCGAGCGACAGAGAGCGCGTCCGAGCGACAGAGAGCGCGTCCGAGCGACAGAGAGCGCGTCCGAGCGACAGAGAGCGCGTCCGAGCGACAGAGAGCGCGAGCGACAGAGAGCGCGAGCGACAGAGAGCGCGAGCGACAGAGAGCGCGAGCGACAGAGAGCGCGAGCGACAGAGCGCGAGCGAGTGACAGAGAGCGCGAGAGAGACAACTAAATAAACAAAGAACATGGGAAGAAACAAAGAAGAGAAATGAGTGCAATAGAAAGAGAGAGTGAAAAGAAAGCCTAGAAAGAGAGGACGCTTGGAGGCGTAACACCCATCTCTAACACTGCAACACTATCTTCGTTTCCCTCTAAATGCCAAAGCCGCAGTCTTTTCTCTCTTTCCTTTCAGACGGCATCTATAAGCCCCACTGCCTGTGTGCCAAAGGCGACAGCTGCAGAGGCGAGAGATGGCCCAGGGAGAGTACAGCCCTGCCAATGGGAGGAGAGGGGGGAGCGAGAGACAGACTCTAATAAGACAAGCTACACACAAAGCCCAAACCAGTGTCTTCAGTTATGGGGAGTGTTCTGTGGCAATCCTATTCACTTCCAGGTAGAAGTTGCCCCTCCCCCTAATCACATATCTAGGATCAGATTCCCTGACACCCAATCCAAATCTTAATCATAAGGGGTATGAAAAGATAAATCGGCATCTAGTGCCTGTATTAGTGGATGTAACCTACTTCCACTCATCCAGTCTGTTCAGCATTGACAAGGGACTTTTCAAACACATTTTACATCACACACCACATTAGCATAACGGAAATGTCTGACTCTATAAGTGGTGATTACATCAGGGGCGTGGCCGGAGGGATGAAGGGAGGAGGGCCGGATGGGTAGAGCAGGGTCCCGGTGGGAGGCTTACATACACACAGGAAGTGCCTCACCGTGTGGGCAGCGCTGCTTGATCATCACTTCAATAGCTCTCTCTAATACCATTCTTTCAATCTCTCCCAATTGGGTGGAGCCCTACCAGAAAAGCTTTTTATAGCTAGAGAATGCAGAGAGACTCATAGCGCTACCTGCTAACCATGGAGTGAACAATGAAGCCCACACAGGGCTGAGCTGGTGTTTCAAAGGCTGTTCCCTGTTCTTTAACAGAAGGCTTTCAGTGATTTCCATGCTGACCCAAAGCTACAGGTTTACTAGTCACCATGAAGTAAGGTCATGATGAGCTTGACTAACGCCTGACCTTTGGTGGCGGCCATTTTGTCCCCCACCTTGGACTACCCTGCCCCTGGACACATCACTGAGGACAGTCGGTGGTGAGTTCTGATGGCGTCCAGGGAGATGTTGGGCCGTACAATGCATACTGCTGGTATAACCATGGACAGTCATGTGACTGAGAAGCTCCCAGGCTCCACCAGTCAGTCAGTGGTCACAGCCTTGGCCCACCAGTCAGTGATCTGTCACACATCATGACCACTGACTTTACACACAGACTTCTGCTCTGGACATATGCAGTCAGCTCCACATGGACCGGATAAACACAGAAAAGGTATACTCAGGAGGGTGGCAACCCATTCTAATGTGTTTGTCTGGCTCACTGGTCAGCTTGTGATCGAGAGTGTTCTGCCTGTATGCTGCCGCATTGCCCTGCACTGTACGATTTTGCTAGTTATAATGACTCAAACCATTTTCTTCAAGCCATTTAGGTCTAATTGAGCACTGTTGTTGAGAATGGCTAGATGAAACGAAGACCGGTCAGTATAAAAAGCACCTGAGTGAACTGGAGGCTCAGTCAGTATGCAGCCTCCGAAGTTTTAGTGACGCTCGGCCAACTCGGCGGCTGTAGTAGTGACGCTCGGCCAACTCGGCGGCTGTAGTAGTGACGCTCGGCCAACTCGGCGGCTGTAGTAGTGACGCTCGGCCAACTCGGCGGCTGTAGTAGTGACGCTAGGCCAACTCGGCGGCTGTAGTAGTGACGCTAGGCCAACTCGGCGGCTGTAGTAGTGACGCTAGGCCAACTCGGCGGCTGTAGTAGTGACGCTAGGCCAACTCGGCTGCTGTAGTAGTGACGTGGCCAACGCTGTAGGCCAGGCCACTCGGCGGCTGTAGTAGTGACGCTAGGCCAACTCGGCGGCTGTAGTAGTGACGCTAGGCCAACTCCAACTCGGCGGCTGTAGTAGTGACGCTAGGCCAACTCGGCGGCTGTAGTAGTGACGCTAGGCCAAGTAGTGATGCTAGGCTCGGCGGCTGTAGTAGTGACGCTAGGCCAACTCGGTGGCTGTAGTAGTGACGCTAGGCCAACTCGGCTGTAGTAGTGACGCTAGGCTAACACAGTAGACACACTCGGTATACCTGCAATCAACTGAGCTCTACCTTACTTCAATGGAAAACAAGATAAGGACTTACCTGGACATCATAAAGCGCCACAATGTTCTCATGTTGAAGTTCCTGGAAAACAAGTACATTAGTGATGCATTAGCTACTGTACCTTTGACGTGACAACTGGCTTCTATTTAGATTTATAAGTCAAGGCCTTTCAGTCAAACATGATGACTAATGGAAGATCGATGTCAACTCATTCTTTAAATACGTTTCCAAGATAAGTGAGAAGGAATTAGGTTAAGCATACTACTCACCTTGAGGATTTTGATTTCCTTGCCAAGCAGGATCTGGGACTTGGAGAGGTTCTTCTTGGTAATGCTCTTGACCGCTACCTCCCAGTCAGTCTTCTGCAGTCGGAGGAAGGAGTGACATAAAGGAACAACTAGTTAAAATCCCTTTAAACATGTTCAGTTCCTCAATCACTTACACTAATGCCAAGGGAAGCTTGTGTGTGTAAAGCTCAGGCCAACTGGCCTTTAATTGCTTTGTGTGCACTGTGTATCATCATTTGTGAGAGAGATACATGGGGATATCTTGGACAATAAAACAAACACAGGTTTCTTAAGTTTCTATCAGATAGACTGAATGAAGAAACAGTCAAATGAGTTATCATGCGCTTGACAGTTATCATGCGCTTGATGGTTTTTGCAACTGCACTTGAAGAAACTTCCAATTTTCCGGATTGACCGACCTTAATGTCTTAATGGACTGTTGTTTCTCTTTGCTTATTTGAGCTGTACTTGCCATAATATGGATTTGGTATTTTGCCATAATATGGATTTGGTATTTTACCAAATAGGGCTATCTTGTTTGGTCTCCCGAGTGGTGCAACGATGTAAGGCACTGCATCACGGCCGGTGATTGCGAGTCACACAGGGCGGTGCACAACTGGCCCAGCATTGTCCGAGGTAGGGTTTGGCCGGGGTAGGCCGTCATTGTAAATAAGAATTTGTTTGTAAATGAGAGCAAAACATTCTTATGGTGACAATAACATTTGTTAGTAGATAATGTGGTCTACAGCTTATCATAAGGTACTCTACCTTGGGCAAGCAATACCTCGAGACTTCGAGACACCAGCTGTTATTGACAAAGACACACACCCCCACCCCTTGTCTTACCAGAGGTAGTGTCTCTATTCTGTCGGTGCATGGAAAATCCCGCTAGCTCTATATTGTCCGTATTGTCGTTCAGCCATGTCTCGGTGAAACATAAGTTTGTTTTTAATGTCCCGTTGGTAGGATCATCTTAATCATAGGTCATCAATTGTATTATCCAAAGATTGCACGTTAGCAAAAAGAACGGATGGCAGTTGGAGTTTACTCGCTCGCCTACAGATCTTCAAAAGAATGCCTGGTCCGCGGCGCCTTTTCCTGCATAATTTCTTCACGCAAAAGGGCGAGGATCTGAGCATGTTCCAGTGAAAGCAGGATATCCTTCTCTTCGGACGCGTTAAAAGGAAAGTTTCTTCCAATCCGCGGTGAGTAATCGCTGTTCTGATGTCCAGAAGTTATTCCGGTCTTAAGAGACAGTAGCAGCAACAATATAAAACACAATAAGTTAAAAAATAAGTTAAAGAAAATGAAAAAAAAAACTAAAATGGCACAATTTGTTGGGAGAATGTAAAACATCAGCCATGTTTTTTGGCGCCATCTTATAATAAGCAAAAGACAGTCCCATCATGACTTTAAAGGACATGAAGGTCAGTCAATACGGAACATTTCAAGAACTTTGAAAGTTTCTTCAAGTGCAGTCACAAAAACCATCAGGCGATATGATGAAACTAGCTCTCATGAGGAACGCCACAGGAAAGGAAGACCCAGAGTTACCTCTGCTGCAGAGGATAAGTTGCTGTTAACTGCACCTAAGATTGTAGCCCAAATAAATGCTTCAGAGTTCAAGTAACAGACACATTTCAACATCAACTGTTCAGAGGAGACCACGTGAAATCAGGCCTTTGTGGTTGAATTGCTGCAAAGAAACCACTACTAAAAGGACACCAGTAAGAAGAAGAGATTTGCTTGGCCAAGAAACATAGGCAATGGACATTAGACCGGTGGAAATCTGTCCTTTGGTCTGATGAGTCCAAATTTGAGATGTTTGGTTCCAACAGCCATGTCTTTGTGAGATGCTGAGCAGGTGAACAGATGATCTCCGCATGTGTGGTTCCAACCGTGAAGTATGGAGGTGGTGTAATGTGTGGGGGTGCTTTGCAGTTGACACTGTCAATGATTTATTTAGAATTTGATGGCACACTTAACCAGCATGGCTACCACAGCATTGTGCAGCGATATACAATCCCATCTGGATTGCGCTCAGTGTCATTTGTTTTTCAACAGGACAATAACCCAAAATACACCTCAGATACACCTCAGGCTGTGCAAGGGCTATTTGACCAAGAAGAAGAGTGATGGAGTGCTGCATCCGATGACCTGGCCTCCACAATCACCCGAACTCAACCCAATTGAGATGGTTTGGGATGAGTTGGACCACAGAGTGAAGAAAAAGCACCCAACAATTGCTCAGCATATGTGGGAACTCTTTCAACTGTTGGAAAAGCATTCCAGGTGACTACCCCATGAAGCTGGTTGAGAGAATGCCAAGTGGGCAAAGCTGTCGTCAAGGCAAATGGTGGCTACTTTGAAGAATAACAAATATTTGTTTAACACCTTTTTGGTTAATACATGATTCCATGTGTGTGTTAACTCATAGTTTTGATGTCTTCACCATTATTCTACAATGTTGAAAATAGCAAAAATAAAGAAAAACCATTGAATAAGTAGGTATGTCCAAACTTTTGACTGGTACTGTATTGGAAGCAATACAACTTTCCCTCAAAATAGTTGTACAATGTGCTCAGCAATACAATAAAATTTGGTGGGCATGCATAATGTTGATGCATTGGAATAGAAGGTATGGAGAATGTTAAAGAGCCTGTAGGATTATAAAAAAAGCAGTTGGGAAATTAATATTTGAATTTCAAATACAATGCGAGTATATTTAAGTGGTTTAAATGATTCACTTCCCTACTAACCTTCTAAAAGTGCCAAAATCGTATTCTGCCAAAAATGACAGTGCGAGACATGTTTTGCATAACGTACATTTCACGCATGCGAACAAAGAACACCATCACACAGTGTTTCACAGTTTATTGAGCAGAGACAAAAATCAGGTGTCTCAGGCAGTATTTGTGTAACCTACCAAACAATGTACAGTGTTTTCTGAAAGTATTCAGACCCTTTGACTTTTTCCACATTTTGTTGTTATAGCCTTATTCCAAAATGTACTAAATAGTTTTGTCTCAATCTACACACAATACAGCATAATGA
This sequence comes from Oncorhynchus gorbuscha, assembly GCF_021184085.1. Classification (NCBI taxonomy): domain Eukaryota; kingdom Metazoa; phylum Chordata; class Actinopteri; order Salmoniformes; family Salmonidae; genus Oncorhynchus; species Oncorhynchus gorbuscha. Next base: position 56,245,824 of record NC_060191.1, read on the forward strand.
CAAAGCAAAAACAGATTTGAAATTTTAGCAATTTATAAATGAAAACCCCCGGAAATATCAGATTTACATAAGTATTCAGACCCTTTACTCAGTACTTTTTTGAAGCACCTTTGGCAGTGATTACAGCCTTGAGTGTTCTTGGTTATGATGCTACAAGCTTGGCACCTGTATTTGGGGAATTTCTCCCACTTTTCTCTGCAGATACTCTCAAGCTCTGTCAGGTTGGATGAGGAGCTTCACTGCACAGCTATTTTCAGGTCTCTTCAGAAATGTTAGATCGGGTTCAAGTACAGGCTCTGGCTGGACCACTCAAGGACATTTAGAAAGCCACTCCAGCATTCTCTTGGCTGTGTGCTTAGGGTCGTTGTCCTGTTTGAAGGTGAACCTTTGTCCCAGTCTGGGGTCCCGAGCACTCTGGAGCAGGTTTTCATCAAGGAACTCTGTATTTGCTCTGTTCATCTTTCTCTCGATCCTAACTAGTCTCCCAGTCCCTGCAGCTGAAAAACATCCCCACAGCATGATGATGCCACCATCATGCTTCGCCATAGGGATGGTGCCAGGTTTCCTCCAGACGTGACGCTTGGCATTTCTATATATATATTTGTTTACCTTTATTTAACCAGGCAAGTCAGTTAAGAACAAATTCTTATTTTTAATGGCGGCCTAGGAACAGTGGGTTAACTGCCTGTTCAGGGGCAGAACGACAGATTTGTACCTTGTTAGCTCGGGGGTTTGACCTTGCAACCTTCCGGTTACTCGTCCAACGCCCTAACCACTAGGCTACCCTGGTGGTTAGTCTTGGTTTCATCAGACCAGACAATACTGTTAACCATGGTCTGAGAGACCTTTGGGTTTCTTTTGGAAAACTACAAGTGGGTTGTCATGTGCCTTTTACCACAAGGAGTGCCTTCCTTCAGGCCACCACCATTAAGGCCTGATTGCTGGAGTGCTGCAGATATGGTTGTTCTTCTGGAATGTTCTCCCATCTCCACAGAGGAACTCTGTAGCTCCTTCAAAGTGATCGTCGGGCTCTTGGTCATCTCCCTGACCAAAGCCCTTCTTTCCCGATTGCTCAGTTAGACCGGGCGGCCAGCTCTGAGTTCACTGTCTTCTTGGGGACCTTCAATGCTGCAGAATTTTTAAGTACCCTTCCCCAGATCGGTGCCTCGACACAATCCTGCCACGGAGCTCTACGGACAATTCCTTCCACCTTGGTTTTTTCTCTGACATGCACTGTCAACTGTGGGACCATATATAGACAGATGTGTGCTTTTCCAAATCATGTCCAATCAAATCAAGTCCAATCAATTGAATTGACAACACATGGACTCCCAAGTTGTAAAAACATCTCAAGGATGAACAATGGAAACAGGATACCCCTGAACTCTGAATAAATAAGGTATTACTCATAAATAAGGTATTTCTGTTTCTATTTTTTTGTAAATAAGCAAAAAACTGCTTTGTCATTATGGGATATTATGTGGAGATTGATAAAATAAAAAATGTTTGTCAACTTTAGAATAAGGCTGTAATGTAACAAAATGTGGAATCAAGGGGTCTGAATACTTTCCGAATGCACTGTATAGCAAGTGTCGTAGAGGGCACAATTTTACAATGTCGCAGTCCAGAAATGCCAAAATCCTGGACCTCTGATGGAGACTGTCATCAACACATGCTTCTCTTTAGGACCATTATGTGCCCAGGCCCCATAGGCTACCTCAATAACCTTGACTAACCAGTGCCCCGCAAATTGAATCTGTACCAGTACCCCCTGCATATAGCCTCGCTACTGTTATTTTATTGTTTCTGTTTATTTATTTATTTTTACTTCAGTTGATTTTAGTAAATACTTCCTTAAAAAACATGAGCTGGCGCACACCCAGAAACATTATTTTGTGTGGAGGTGCTGACTAATGGCAAATAAACTTTTTTTTTTTTTATAAGGAGTCGCACACTCCATATTTAAACTCCCAGTAATTTATTGGGAAAATCACCTTTATTGGGGGTACGACTATTTTTTTTATAGTTTATAGGAAATACTTAACACTTTTTTTCCCTAAAACTGCATTGTTGGTTAAGGGCTTGTAAATCAGCATTTCACTGTAAGGTCTACACATGTTGTATTCGGAGGATGTGACAATGTTTTTACTTGAACTGTTGGAATCATAGAAATAGAATGAATTTTACTTCTATAGTTATAATAGTATAATAGTACTGACAACTAATGAAAACGCCAGGGAGGAGTTATTGTGACAGGTTAGGAAGCAAAGTGTTGACAAGTGTTTCCTAGGAGACCCTATAATCTTTGACTACATTGAATGTTCTCTCTTAGCTACTTCATGTAGCTAACATATTCATCCTTTGCACATTCCGCTTTGCTTTAGAAGATACTTTTGCACAAGCATGATTTAAGTCTATACCATAACTGAAACTGTATTATCAGGCTGTATAGTTAATTACCTTTGTTCTGACTAGTTAGTTAACTAGCAATTAGTGGCTAAGAAGATTTAGGCCCAACTTGCTAAGAAAATACATCTGCAAACAGCTAATTTGTATCTTAAGAAACAAACTAATAGTGTAATTATAGAAGGCTAGTGGAGTTATACTAAGAAGCAAAGTGAAAACAGCATCATTGTCATCAACATTGTTGCATGTGCTGCATTGACCATGCAGACTGAATGCAAGTGTCTCATGGTCGAGGAACAACAATTGCACTCCTTGAGTGACAGGGGGCAGGGTTAGGTCTGTGTGGAAAGCGGCATGGAGAGAGAGCAGAAAGAGATGACTCAATTAGCGAAGTAAACTATAAGAATGGATGTTACACACGGCCTATCCCATTTAACAAAATATTAAAATACCATATAGAAGTAAAAACACAAAGAGCTCCATGTATCAATCAGTATATCATAAAATACAGGTATACCACCCAGCCCTAGATCCCACCCTGGTCAACAATGTAGCGAGAGAAATGTACATTTTAGTAATTTAGCAGACAAAATCCAGAATAGAAAAGACAACAGGCAAATGCAGACGAGGTCCCACTGTCTAAATCAGGGATGGGCAACTGTCAGCCCGTGGGCCGCATGAAGGCCCTCGGATCAATTTCCAGTTTCAATTTAGGAACTAATTCTGAGTGTCAACTTACTGTTGCGAGTTAGAATACACAAGGTGCAATTTTGAAATTTGGTTGTGCATTACCAGTTTTTCCCTTGTTATGTAAGACACTGACAGTCAGTCATTTAGTCCATATCAGCTAAACTATTTTAGATTGCTAAATTAGTTTTGCAGACAGCTATCCAAACTTATCATTAGCATAGAATTACCTGCTGGGGGCCCCCTATTGATTTTGTCAGGTGAGTCTCTCTCCAACCCTATGGCAAAATGTGTAGAATTGTACTAAATTAACTAAAATGTTAATTTTAAAAAGTCTCTCCATTGTTAAGAGGGGAGACACTAAAATGCTTTGCCGACAATGTGGGGGTGAATGGATGTGGATACACAGACTCGCGAGCAACTGTGGCAATAGGGTAGCATGGTGACATCATCCCTGGAAGCATCACACAGTGAGATAGATGTGGAGCAGGCTCAGACATAAGTAACATTCTCTCCTCTCTGACCGTCCTTCAGCTGCACCTTGATCAACAGAACAGTTTGGTCCACATCCCCATCATGGACAGTCACCACAGTCCTGTCAGTCAGTCAAGATGCTTTGTTATCACTGGTGTGTGACCAATCAAGCTAATAGAACGAATGTATCATCACTAGACTATCATCTCATTGTATTGGTCATTCAAAAAAAAAAACACTGTCAAGAAAGCATTGATGTGTAGACTATTATCATGGCTCATATCATCACTGAAGATGGAGAAAGAAGACCTCGAGGAGGAAAAACAAGAAGACATGCTCCTTTCTCTCCACCTTGTCTAGGCTGGCTACGTCAGTGAGCTATTCACTGCTGTTTGAGTCATCCGTTTCATGAATGAACGGCTGGCATCTCAATGCACCCCAGTGCCAGAACATAACATCACATGATCGAGGCTTATGAAACAATAACATGCATAATCAAACATGTAAATAATAACATTGTTATATTTGAATACGGTCAGCCTGTAAATGGATATAATTGTATTTCATTGCAATACTTGCATCAGTAATAACAAATATTTAAACATCTAGTTAGTTGAAGGAAAACTAAACAAAATGATGCCAAATGACAGTTAATTTACTGCAGTGCAATGCCATTGACCCAGATGTATACAAACGTCACCACTCTCACATAACCTCAGAAAAATAGAGGAGAGGGAAGGTGGGGAAGGAGTAGGGAGGAGACAAGAAATGCAATGGGAAAGATGGAGATGCAGACCTTTAATGTTCCAGATATTTACCTTTCTGTGCCTTCCTTTGAACACCACAGCAAAAGCACCATGTCCCACCAGGTCCTTTCTGCTGTATTCAAAGTCTCCAACAGTCTCCATTGTCAACGTAACTGTCCAATTTTCGTCAGGTGTCAAAAGGTTCTTTCTTCAGTAATGCACTTTGAAGGATGCTCTCTTTTGATAGTGGAACCTTGATTTAGCTGTCAAGCAAACTAGTGATTGTGGCGTTAACAGAATACAAGTCAGTTTTACAAGGACAAGCATGCATTCCAGTCCACCTTTGATATTGCCTGAGAAACAGCCAGGTGATGATGCAACTGATCACGTTTAAAATGGGATGAAAAACTGGAGCTAGTGTCAAATTCTTCCCTGTCAGTAGCCAATTACAACAGATTATATAAGGCTTTACCTTGAACTATTTCCACAATCAGACACTGCAGTCAGCTGTACGCATGGCTGGCCACAATCCCAAGGTACACAATGTCAGTCCCTACTGCCAGCTGTCATTTTCTGATCCAGATTGCTAGCGTTGCAAACTGGCTAGTTAGCTAGTTAAATATGCATTTAGATGGCAAACAAATTAGCTCAAAAACTGCTTTGCCAGACATTCTACATGATGTCAAGTGTCCTGGATAAATAGATTGCAAGCTTCAAACACCCACAAACACTTCAACTATATAACCAGAGTGACATGCTGCGACGACAAGCGTCATGTTGTCCATGCATTGTAGCTGGCAAGCAACCAGGCTAACAACATTTTATATAGTTAGCTAGCAAGCTACCTTTAACGTTAGCTTCATGCTAACTAAACAGAATATCAATTGAATGGACGGACATCAATTTGTGATTTTCAGATTATCGCAAGAAAATACAAAATACAGGCCTAACGTTATATATGTGCCTGAAAAACTATGAAATGCAACACCAATGAGTTTGAATAGAATTTGTGTAAGTCACAGCCAGCTAACGCTGTCATAATAGTCCTCTTGTGGCGAGATGTTCAAACCAGGTGACGTCTCTCCTCTTCGAAAACAATGATGTTCGTGCGATTCTCTTCAATGTAATCCAAAATGCATCTATTCAAATTCCTTGATTTTCATCATTGGGCCATCACATCTCAGTCACAGGGCGAAAATCATTGGGTCAGCAAGAAAATGGCAACCGATTCAAGTTTACCTTTACAGTACGACAAGTAAAACCCTTCAACGTATGTCCCTTATTACGCTTCACCTGAAAATTCATTTTGGTTTCGTCTTGTCCCTTCCCATCACATTGACCAGGTACAGTGTTGTCTGCTGAGACACTCTACCAATGTGAATACAGAGCAAATTGCGAAAAGAGTACCGTGACACATATTTTACACCATATCCCTCCGCGGACTACGTCAATGCGCAATATACCCTCCGCCACGAATGATAGTTCCATGGTGTCATCGGTCATCTCCGTTCGCCCAGAACTAAAATCTCGCTTTGTAGCATTGATTTAATTTGAATAACAACATATTACATCCTTCATTGTAAATATATGGATCGTATTAATTCAATTAAATATGTAATTACTTAGCTCCGTCCAAAATAACTTCACAGTCACACTTATAAACTGTGTATAAAAGTGTCCCCTACTCCTACTGAATTAATTGTTAATTTCTTCATTCTCTATGATACATTTTACTTGCACAAAATCAAATATCAGTTCCCAAATGCAATATTTTTAAAAACTTGAAATCGAATATTTAATCAAACATTTAGAATGAGTCAATGACAAAAAAAAACAATATGTATTCTTACAACTCTACCTTAGGTTTACAATTGGAACCCCTGAACTTTTTCTTTGTATTTGATTGGAGGTACTTTCACTTTCATGGAACTGTTGTCACTGGCAAATTCATGTGTAGTGATTTTTATTCATCATTTTTGTTTAATTTCATAAGAATACAATATATTTGTAGTTATGTCCTATGCTTATTTGTAATTGTATTGTAATTTCAATAATACAAAGAAAGAAAATAACTATTCAATAATACAAAGAAAAAATATATATATATTTTGTAATTGGTCAGATGCTCGATCCACGAGAGACTTTCATTTAGGCTTTACTCATCTTTTGCTGTTCATTTAACTGATATGGATTAACCAGAAGCAAGGTATGTTTGATTAAAAAACAGAAACCATACAATTGTTTGACTGACACCCACAAGATAAATGTCGCGTTCATGTGCTTGTTGGAACTAGGAAACTCGAAAATGTCCGATTTACTGATTCGTTGACTGACTAGGTAAAAAATATGCATATGTACCCTTGAGCAAGGCACTTAACCCTAATTGCAAGTCACACTAGATAAGAGCTTCTGCTAAATGACAAACGTACTGTATCATTAACAAATTTAGCCTATCGACTGTCATCACGTGTACAGTAATTTGATATCCTTATCTCACTATGTCTTGAGATGATATTTCAATCCTAAGTACCCCAAGGATGTATATGTACCACATGCCATGGTCAGCCCCTTCTAGTGTTTTAGAGGCAGTGATAGGCTACCTGAGATTTGCATTATCATTCTACTTTGCAGAAAGAGTTCAGTGTGTCAAATCGGAGGGCATGCTGTCCAGTCCTCTGGCAGTCTCTATGGGGGTGCCACAGGGTTCAATTCTCGGGCAAACTCTTTTTTCTGTATATATCAATGATGTTTCTCTTGCTGCGGGCGATTCCCTGATCCACCTCTACGCAGACAACACCATTCTGTATACTTCCAGCCCGTCCTTGGACACTGTGCTATCTAACCTCCAAACGAGCTTCAATGCCATACAACACCCTTCCGTGGCCTCCAACTGCTCTTAAACGCTAGTAAAACCAAATGCATGCTTTTCAACCGTTCGCTGCCTGCACCCGCACGCCCGACTAGCATCACCACCCTGGATGGTTCCGACCTAGAATATGTGGACATCTATAAGTACCTAGGTGTCTGGCTAGACTGTAAACTCTCCTTCCTGACTCATATCAAACATCTCCAATCTAAAATCAAATCTAGAGTCGGCATTCTATTCAGCAACAAAGCCTCCTTCACTCACGCCGCCAAACTTATCCTAGTAAAACTGACTATCCTACCGATCCTCGACTTCGGCGATGTCATCTACAAAATAGCTTCCAACACTCTACTCAGCAAACTGGACGCAGTTTATCACAGTGCCATCCGTTTTGACACTAAAGCACCTTATACCGCCCACCACTGTGACCTGTATGATCTAGTCGGCTGGCCCTCGCTACATATTCGTCGCCAGACCTACTGGCTCCAGGTCATCTACAAGTCCATGCTAGGTAAAGCTCCGCCTTATCTCAGTTCACTGGTCACGATGGCAACACCCACCCGTAGCACGCGCTCCAGCAGGTGTATCTCACTGATCATCCCTAAAGCCAACACCTCATTTGGCCGCCTTTCGTTCCAGTTCTCTGCTGCCTGTGACTGGAACGAATTGCAAAAATCGCTGAAGTTGGAGACTTTTATCTCCCTCACCAACTTCAAACATCTGCTATCTGAGCAGCTAACCGATCGCTGCAGCTGTACATAGTCTATCGGTAAATAGCCCACCCAATTTTACCTACCTCTTCCCCATACGGTTTATATGTATTTAGTTTTCTGCTCTTTTGCACATCAATATCTTTACCTGTACATGACCATCTGATCATTTATCACTCCAGTGTTAATCTGCAAAATTGTAATTATTTGCCTTCCCCCTCATGCCTTTTGCACACAATGTATATAGACTCTCTTTTTTTCTACTGTGTTATTGACTTGTTAATTGTTTACTCCATGTGTAACTCTGTGTTGTTGTCTGTTCACACTGCTATGCTTTATCTTGGCCAGGTCGCAGTTGCAAATGAGAACTTGTTCTCAACTAGCCTACCTGGTTAAATAAAGGTGAAATTTAAAAAAAAATAATAATAATAATTTTAGCATCTGATTGTAAGCTCTAGACTGGTCCTTCATGCCTTTGCTTTGTATATGTTGCCCCCTTTTGGATTTTTTCAGGTATGACATATCCCTTGATCACATTTGAAAAATAAAAACTGCTGACTCCCTTGTCACTTAATGTCCTGGATCCTTTATTAATTAATTTGTGCATGAACTAAGTAGGCCTATAGTTTATTAGTGTGACTTGCTGTTCTACATGGAGATGCATTTGCATTCAATTTTTGTTTGTGTATTATGCTAATTAGATTTCCGTGTGGGTGTAATGGATGTGAAACGGCTAGCTTAGTTAGCGGTGGTGCGCGCTAAATAGCGTTTCAATCGGTGACGTCACTTGCTCTGAGACATTGAAGTAGGAGTTCCCCTTGCTCTGCAAGGGCCATGGATTTTGTGGAGCGATGGGTAACGATGCTTCCTGGGTGTCAGTTGTTGATGTGTGCAGAGGGTCCCTGGTTCGCACCCGGGTATGGGCGAGGGGACGGTTTAAAGTTACACTGTTACGTGGGCATGGACATAACAGGAAAACAAAGACAGAAAGGCCTTTTATGCAATTATATTTAATCAATTGGTCAATACAATAGTTGGGTTACTTGCTCTATGCAGAGCATTTGAATGGCTTGGATAAGCCTTTGGATATGGTGTATCCTGAGAAAAAGGAGAGGTTTGGAAGGTTTCTCCTGTTGAAAGGTGGAAAGGTGGAAAGGTGGAGGGGAGGTCCTCTGGGAGTCCAGACGTGGCAGCATATGTCACTATGTTGGGTGCTTTTTGAGCATCTACAGGTCCTCAAAAAGTTCTACAGCTGCACCATCAAGAGCATTCTGACCGCTTGGTATGGCAACTGCTACAGAGGGTAGTGTGTACGGCCCAGTACTTCACTGGTGCCAAGCTTCCTGCCATCCGGGACCTCTATACCAGGCCGTGTCAGAGGAATGTCCTAAAAATGGTTAAAGACTCCAGCCACCCAAGTCTTAGACTGTTCTCTCTGCTACTACATGATAGTCCTCAGCAACTCTGGGACCAAAAGGATCCTTAGCAGAAAAGGATCCTTAACAGTTAATCCAATTGCTGCCCAGACTATTTGCATTGTCCCCCTTATTTTTTTATGATTTAGAATTATTTTCTGTACTGACTCTCTTGCACAGGCTCGATGTACCCTCACCGGACTCTAACCACACACACATGCATATTGACAACAAACAATAACATTCCTTCACACATGCTGCTGCTATTCTCTGTTTATTATCTATGCACAGTCACTTTACCCCTACCTACATGTACATATTCCCTCAATTACACTACATGTTCAAAAGTATGTGGACATGTGCTCCTCAAACATCTCAGTCTAAATTCATTGGCATTAATATGGAGTTGGTCCCCCCTTTTTGTTGTTGCTATAACAGCCTCCTCTCTTCTGGGAAGGATTTCCACTCGATGTTGGAACATTGCTGCAGTGACTTGCTTCCATTCAGCCACAAGAGCATTAGTGAGGTCGGGCACTGATGATGGGCGATTAGGCCTGGCTCGCAGTCATTGTTCCAATTCATCCCAAAGGTGTTCGATGGGGTTGAGGTCAGGGCTCTGTGCAGGCCAGTCAAGTTCTTTCACACCGATCTTGACAAACCATTTCTGTATGGATTTTGATTTGTGCATGGGGCACTGTTTGTCATTTATTATCATGTCTTGTCCCTGTGCTCCCCAACTGCTGGTCTTATTTGGTTCTTTCCCTCCTTCTAAGAGCCTTCCTCAAAATCTGTTATTAGAGTCCAGAAAGTTGGAAGCTGCGTGTGACAGAATCGTCTAGAATGTCATTATTCCCCTCTACAGACTATTTTTGCTGTTTGGATTTAAATAAACTCTGTTTCTGTTAAGATTGCCTCACTCATGACAGTGGAAACTGGAAAGAGCCTTCCTCAAACTGTTACCAGAAAGTTGGAAGCCAGCCTGAATGTCATTGAAAATTTCCCACAGGAACCCCAGCCTGAACCTCCACCAAAAACTTTACAGTTGGCACTACGCATTCGGTCAGGTAGCCTACTGGCAGATGAAGCTGATCCATCACTCCAAAGAACGGCTTACACTGTGAGCTTGTGTGGCCTACACGTGGTAGTAATAATCTTCAATCTGGATAACAACAAATCATAAGACTAGAGAAATGTATCGACAAATAGAAACATGACGGAGAGTAAGACAGTGGAACCCATTTCAAAATGAAAACGCGACTCTTCTACAGACGATTTAATATTTTCACCACCGGGAATGGTAAAGGTCGAAACCGATCTGTTAAAATCAATAAATGACAAACTGGGTATACTTGAACTAGTCAGTAAGGATATAAAAGAGTTGAAGGCAAGCCTAAAGATGAGTGACGAAAAAGCTGCGACATTGGAGAAAGACACAAACAAGCTAAAAGGGACAGTCAATAAGATTGAAACCGAAGTTAATGAACTTAAAAAGTAGAACATCATTCTGACAGAAGCCTTACTTGACATACAGACTAGATCCATGATAGAGAATCTGGTACTTACAATAATCTAAGAGAAATAAGGAGAAGTTCCTGAATCTGTAGTTAGTGAGTTCCACTTTACAGCGCTTCAGATCACACGCGAAGCTATCGATCAAATCCATCTCGAACGTGTACACCGCTTCGGACAGAGGTATGAACACCCATTTGTTGTCAAATTTGCTTTCTTTAAATATAAAATAATGTTTAAAAGACTTGCTGGACGGAAATAGGCATGAATGACCAGTTCCCGAAGGGAATTGCAGAACGGCGTAAAGTTCTGTTTCCAATTTTCAAGGAAAATAGATTGAAATGGAAACCAGTAGCTCTCGTGGTCGATAAAATGTATATTGATAACCAGTTGTTCAGAGACACAGACTACTCCATGGCTATTTAAAAAAAATACAAAGTTCTCATAGAGGAGGAAAATAATGAAACACACGATTCTAGCCCAGTTATGGATTGTAATAATACAACAGAAAAGCAATATTTTTTTTATCTATATTGAAATATAACTAATTGGAACACAAAAGCACTAATTCAACATGGTGGAGATAAAAACACAGCAAACAGAAGGCACGGGATGGATGGTGTGGTGTGTGTTTTTTGGTGTTTCGGGAAGTGGCGTCGAGTGAGAAAGGGAATGGTTGCATATCCCAGAACCAACGTATTTCTGTTAGCAGGGGTTGTGAGAGAGCTTTCAATGTTGTGCAGATGAGGGATATACATTTTTTAATACATCTTATTTATTTATTGTCCTATCATGGTGGAACAGTGTTTTAAAATCAATTATACATCTAAATGTTTTTATTGTCTTATCATGGGGAACAACATTTTTCAAATAAATTCTACATCTAATTTAGTTATGTTCCTATATTGATGGAACGGTCCACAACCCTATACCCTAGACACCGACCTGAACGACCCAGATACTAAGAAGTCCCAATCTGTTTTATGGGCCTGCTGTAAGCGGCCTGTATGCAGTCAAAATGTGGTCAGAGACTTAGGGCAGCACTGCCCCCTCAAGATTCCGAGCCTGCCTGGCAGGGTTGGTCCTGCAAAGCCAAAGCCCCCTGATGGGAGAGCATAATATACAAGGAATTCTCAAAGCTGTTATTGAGAACCTTGTCGACCTTCTACCTAGCCGGTGGGGATTCCGGTGGTGTTCCCCCACCCAGGCAGTGGCAGTGCTGGCAACTCTAGCTGCAGTTACCCATGGGGAGGGGGTCACACTCAGACATTCAGAGAGGGGGGCATATTATTGTGGCCCTGGTGGCACAAAATCAAAGGTCTGACTGCACGGTTGGGAATATGGTCACTACAGGGGACCATGTTGTGGGTGTTTCAGGGGAAGGGGCTATATTTGACCTCCATCATCTAGGACGTGACAATGGTCAAGACCTTTCTTGAGTTGGGCTCTGGGATAGTGCAACTGTTGAGAATCGGAGTCTATGTTATGCAGGTGAATGAGGACCCAAAAGCGACTTGGCGAAAACAGAGTTTTTAATCCAGTAAAGTTACTTTACAAACAAAAGGCATAATACTACTCGTAATGACGAGAACAGACTGGAGACTTGATCAAGAACTGCAGGTTGCCTCGGGAAGGCACTTGAACCTAGCAGACTCAGACACCTGCTCACCACGCAGCATCTGAGGGGAAACACGACACGACAGGGCAATACATAGACACAGCACGGTGAATAATAGACAAGGATCCGACAGGACAGGAACGGAAAACAAGGGAAGAAATAGGGACTCTAATCAGGGGAAAAGATAAGGAACAGGTGTGGGAAGACTAAATGATTGATTAGGGGAATAGGAACAGCTGGGAGCAGGAACGGAACGATAGAGAGAAGAGAGAGCTGGGAGAGGGAGGGGAGAGAGAGGGATTGACCAGAGATAGAAGGGAAGCACAGGACAAGACATGATAATCAATGACAAAACATGACAGTCTATGGTTGTTGTGGGGGAAAGGGGTTGAGTGTGGGTGTGTGTGTATCCCACAGCTGTTGCGATTTTAGGGAAAATATAGCATGATTCACAATAATTGTTTGCTAATAAACAAATTGTTTGCCATAAATGTAATTTTAGTAATGGCGAGACTGGTGAGAGGTAAAATTATTTGCATAAATTGTCTACATTACTACAAATATGAATAGATAATTATGGAACATAATTAATTTTTAAAATTATATATTGATTTGGCGGTTGATCTGCTTCTCTTCTGTGGGTGGCACTGTGTGCTCTTTTCGAAGGATGGGTCCCGGTCTCTCTGGGGCTATGGGATCCGGGGGGTCGGAGGTGGTCTGCTGGACATTGGGATGACAACCCAACTCGGGATGAGGAGGGCTTTTAGCGGGTGGAAGAGTGGGAACCAATTGGAGGTTTACTTAGTAGCAATGCAAATATCATGTTACAGCTATATGGACACTCAATCATCACGTTACTTTTTAATGGTCTACAAACATATATTTTGATAAATACAATTGAAACTCATTGTGGTAAGTGGTGAAATAAATATAGCCAGATATAAATGTAATGGCTCAACAGATAATAAAAAACGATCAGTATTTACCTGGCTAAAAGATAAATAATATAATATCTATTGTTTAAAGGAAACTCATTCAACAATTTTAGATGAAGTTTTGTGGAAAAAGGACTGAAAGAAATTCAAAATTATTAAAAGCGGTGATGATATTAATTAACAGTAACTTTGATCCAAATGTGCAAATTGTCCAAACAGATCATCAAGGTAGATGGATTATTTTAAATATGTATTGGCCAATAAACAGATCTGGCTTATTAACCTATATGGTCCAAATAATGATGATCCAAGCTTCTTTGAAAATATATGTAAGAATTTATCAACTCTACAAGCAACGCTAGACTATATTATTATGGTGGGAGATTATAATACGGTTTAAAATACCTCTATGTACCATAAAGGAAATCACACTACAAACTATCACCCTCAGGCACTTAAGGAAATGAATGTCATGGATATATTGGAATTAGTGGATATATGGAGGCTTAAATACGCTGACCTAGTGAGATATACATGGCGGAGACTTAAATACCCTGACCTAGTGAGATATACATGGCGGAGACTTAAATACCCTGACCTAGTGAGATATACATGGCGGAGACTTAAATACCCTGACCTAGTGAGATATACATGGCGGAGACTTAAATACCCTGACCTAGTGAGATATACATGGCGGAGACTTAAATACCCTGACCTAGTGAGTAGTCAACTTTATTATTTCTATTTTTTATTATTTCTTATGTCATTCTCTCTGGCACCAAAAGTTTTAAAAGTTTTGATAGGGGACAGAATGCAGTTGGATCATCACATAATTGGCATATATATTACTCTTACAGAATTTCCACGTGGGCGAGGATATTGGAATTTTTTGTTTATAACTCGGACAGAATAATTTATAAAGGACTTTTTCTTGACATAACATAGGTACAGCTGATCCCCTTATTGTATGGGACACTTTCAATTGCGCCTGTAGAGGCCATGCAATTCAGTACTCATCTATAAAACAAAAGCAATTTAGATCAAAAGAGTCCATATTATCAAAGGAAATGGAAGGAGTAACAGTACAGTTAGATAGCACTAGAAACTGTACCATAGAGGCACAGAATAAGTTAGAGGAAAAACAAAAGGAAATGGAGGAACTTATTCAAGAAATATCCAGTGTAATATATTATAAAAATAAAGTGAACTGGATGAAATATGGAGAAAAATGCACCAAAGTATTTTCCAATCTTCAACATAGAAATGCTACCAAAAACAATTGATTAAAACTTGTTAGAAATGATGGAGTAACGCGTGATTCACCCAATTATATTTTGAAGAAGTAAAGTACTTTAAGAATGTGTTTTCATTTCAGTTTCCATCTCCACTAACCGAAGCTATTTGAATGGATTATTTTCCTATTAATAATGTAAAATCTGTACAGAAAGACTCATGTGAAGGCCAAATTACAAAGGAGGAACTTCTTGATTCTAAAATGGCACTAGGAAGAAATGGCAGCAGTTTTACAGGCACCTAACCAATTATGTGTTTTTTTTCACGTTATTTGTAACTTCTTTTGTACAAGAGAAAGAGGCCCATGATCACTCTGGGTGAACTGCAGAGATCTACAGCTGAGGTGGGAGACTCTGTCCATAGGACAACAATCAGTCGTATATTGCACAAATCTGGCCTTTATGTAAGAGTGGCAAGAAGAAAGCCATTTCTTAAAGATATCCATAAAAAGTGTTGTTTAAAGTTTGCCACAAGCCACCTGGGAGACACACCAAACATGTGGAAGAAGATGCTCTGGTCAGATGAAACCAAAATTGAACTTTTTGGCAACAATGCAAAACGTTATGTTTGGCGTAAAAGCAACAAGGCTCATCACCCTGAACACACCATCCCCACTGTCAAACATGGTGGTGGCAGCATCATGGTTTGGGCCTGCTATTCTTCAGCAGGGACAGGGAAGATGGTTAAAATTGATGGGAAGATGGATGGAGCCAAATACAGGACCATTCTGGAAGAAAACCTGATGGAGTCTGCAAAAGACCTGAGACTGGGACGGAGATTTGTCTTCCAACAAGACAATGATCCAAAACATAAAGCTCAATCTACAATGGAATGGTTCAAAAAGACCTGAATCCAATCGATAATCTGTGGAAAGAACTGAAAACTACTGTTCACAAATGCTCTCCATCCAACCTCACTGAGCTCGAGCTGTTTTGCAAGGAGGAATGGGAAACAATTTCAGTCTCTCGATGTGCAAAACTGATAGAGACATACCCCAAGCGACTTACAGCTGTAATCGCAGCAAAAGGTGGCGCTACAAAGTATTAACTTAAGGGGGCTGAATAATTTTGCACGCCCAATTTTTCAGTTTTTGATTTGTTAAAAAAGTTTGAAATATCCAATAAATGTTGTTCCACTTCATGATTGTGTCCCACTTGTTGTTGATTCTTCACAAAAAAATACAGTTTTATATCTTTATGTTTGAAGCCTGAAATGTGGCAAAAGTTTGCAAAGTTAAAGGGGGCCGAATACTTTCGCAAGGCACTGTATATGTCTTATTGTGAATTAAATAAAAGCTGAAGTAAATCATTCTCTCTACTATTATTCTGACATTTCACATTCTTAAAATAAAGTGTTGATACTAACTGACCTAAACAGGGAATTTTTAATAGGATTAAATGTCAGTTATTGTTTAAAACTGAGTTTAAATGTATTTGGCTAAGGTGTATGTAAACTTCAACTGTAAGTATTGAACATCCAACATATTTTGAGAAAATAAAGCTGAAGAACCAAGGAGATAAGATAGCATTTGTGTGTTACATAAATTGCATAAATAAGTTACATGAATAAGTAAATTTTTAAAAATTAAAACACACTGCAATTTGCCATACCAGGTATCAAGCAGAAATGGGCTTGAAAAATGTAATTAATTTTGTTGCCCATCAATATTACAAACTTACAGTATCATATTTAAGCTCATATATATTATGTTAACTAATAGCAAAGAAAAGTTTTGGAATTGGCCTAATCAAGACCAAATTACATCTGTGTGACATGATACCCTTTGGATTTAGCATTTTTGAATGTCCGTGTACTAGCTAGTACACCGTGCAGGTTTTAATCATGACCAGAGGGACCGTCTAAGTGCCAAATTATCCTAGGTAGATTTAAAACAACATAATTCTGCTGTTCTGGTGAGAACTGGCAAAATGTTTCACAAACTCATCGTTGTTGAGGGAGCTTGTCCTCCTTGACTCAACACTGAGAATTCTGAGGTGACTTATCCTGTCATCAACCACTGTTCTCCTAAGGTGGGTTTTAATCCGTTTTAAAGCTGAGAAGCTTCTCTCGCAGGAAGCACTGGTGACTGGTGTAACAACAGAAATCTTACAAAGTCGAAATAGCTCATGGAAGACCTCTTTATAAGGTTCTAGAAACACAGCAGAGTCAAGTAGAGTAGATGGTCTGTCCCTTCCAATTTTCTCTCTCCTATCAAGAAGCCGCTTGGTTTGATGAATCTCATGTTTGAGGTCCTCTGAAACTGACTCAAAGGTCTGAGCAAAGGCAAACAGAGGTTCCACATTCAATAATGTTGTCCTCCTTGGGATGAGAGACTGGACCGCTTGCATTATCTAGCAATTCTTCTTTGAAAAACGCCTCTGCAGCTCTGCTGTCAGACTGTCAAGCACCTGATAAAATATAGCTCTTTGGAAGCTCTTCTCACCATCACGTTGGTCACTATTTTTCTGTCCTACAGTGCTCATCATCAATGAGTCATGAAATATTATGCTTGTTTTAGGCTGTATTTTATACACTGTTTGTACACTTATTTTGCAGTGCTCTGCAATCTCTTCAACCTCTATCCATATCTCTCCTAAGTAACCCTCACTGTAGTCCTGCAATGTGTCTGTAAGGGCACCTACCAGATCCACAGCCCTTGTTAGGTAAAGAGAGCTTGATTGGAGCATGTCAAAAAGACATTTGCCGCCTCCAAGCTCTTTACAAAAGGTAACCAAAGCCCAATGAATTGTAAATCTATCTGAGAAAGAACTGGCAGTTCAAGTGTGATATCCTGTAGCACGCTCAGAACTGATGGAAGCCTGTCCCTCAGATTACGGCATGCCATGTATCTGCATGCCCACCTTACATCCGTAAGTCTCTGTAGTTCCCTGGGCTGCTGCTGTGGATACAGCTCTTTCTGAACTGCAAGCCATTTGAGATGAACGTACGAGCCAGATACATAGTTATGAAGATTCTGCAGGAGAGCAAAGAAGTTAACTGCCTCAGGCACTGATTTTACAACATCGACAAGAACCAAATTCAAACAATGTGCATTACAGTGCACATAAAATGCAAATATTGCAATGTTTTTAATCCGTGCAGACACACCAGAATGCTTTCCACTCATGACGGATGCACCATCATAGCCTTGCCCCACAAGATTATTTCCGTAGTCCAGACCATGTTTTTCAAGGCAATCAATTATCATTTTTGTGAGACCTACCTACAGACCTCAGCTGACTGAAAGTGTAAAAAGATTTTGTGGATGGCCCCCGTTGTAATAGTACTAAAGACATTTGTTCTTATTTCTTTAAATCTTTGGTTTCCTCTGCAATTACACTAAAAACATAACTTTCTTCTACTTCTCTTATTATTTCACTTTGTACCATCTCAGCTAAACCCTCAAGAACTTTGTTCTGGATTTGGTGGCTTGTGTACTTAGCATTGCCACATGCATTCATCCAGTTCTCTATGAGAGGGTCATGCTCTGCTATTTCTTCTAAGATTGTCCAAAAATGACCCTTGTTGTGAGAGTCATCAGTCTCTCAGTGACCTTGCTGCGCTTTATTTTGAGTGGCAGTTAATAGGAGCACATCTGCACTTGTTTTAATGTAAGTACAGTTTCCCTCCACTCTCTTTTTCCGGTCCTCATTTATGACATCTAACATTGATGAGTTGCTGTCAATAGCCCTTTTATGCTGATTCCGAGCATACATAGCATTGATAGGATGCTCTGCCTTTGAATGGAGCTTAAACCCACAATCTATCATGCAGGTGAAAGAGGACCCAAAAGCGACTTAACAGAAACAGAGTTTATTTAAATCCAAAACAGGGAATAACAAAAATCCTCTAGTCTGTAGAGGGGAATAACTAGAGAAGCGGCCACAGACTGCAGGTCGCCGGGTAGGCGCAGGCCGTAGTTGATAGAGCCACCTGCTCACACGCAGCATCTGATGAAGGCAAAAAACACGACAGGACAGGGCGAAACGCAATCACAGCATGGTGAATACAAAACAAGGAACCGACGGGACAGGAACGGATCACAAAGGAATAAATAGGGACTCTAATCAGGGGAAAGGATCGGGAACAGGTGTGGGAAGACTAAATGATGATTAGGGGAATAGGAACAGCTGGGAGCAGGAACGGAACGATAGAGAGAAGAGAGAGCGAGAGAGTGAGAGAGGGAGGGGGAGAGAGAGGATAGAAGGAGGGAAAGAACCAAATAAGACCAGCAGAGGGAAACGAATAGCATGGGGAGCACAGGGACAAGACATGATAATAAATGACAAACATGACAGTACCCCCACTCACCGAGCGCCTCCTGGCGCACTCGAGGAGGAATCCTGGCGGCAACGGAGGAAATCATCGATGAGTGAACGGTCCAGCACGTCCCGAGACGGAACCCAACTCCTCTCCTCAGGACCGTAACCTCCCAATCCACTAGGTATTGGTGACCCCGTCCCCGAGAACGCATGTCCATGATCTTATGTACCTTGTAAATAGGTGCGCTCTCGACAAGGACGGGGAGGGGGAGGGAAGACGAACGGGGGTGCGAAGAAAGGGCTTAACACAGGAGACATGGAAGACAGGATGGACGCGACGAAGATGTCGCGGAAGAAGCAGTCGCACAGCGACAGGATTGACGACCTGGGAGACACGGAACGGACCAATGAACCGCGGAGTCAACTTACGAGAAGCTGTCGTAAGAGGAAGGTTGCGAGTGGAAAGCCACACTCTCTGGCCGCAACAATACCTTGGACTCTTAATCCTGCGTTTATTGGCGGCTCTCACCGTCTGTGCCCTGTAACGGCAAAGTGCAGACCTCACCCTCCTCCAGGTGCGCTCACAACGTTGGACAAACGCTTGAGCGGAGGGAACGCTGGACTCGGCAAGCTGGGATGAGAACAGAGGAGGCTGGTAACCCAGACTACTCTGAAACGGAGATAACCCGGTAGCAGACGAAGGAAGCGAATTGTGAGCGTATTCTGCCCAGGGGAGCTGTTCTGCCCAAGACGCAGGGTTTCTGAAAGAAAGGCTGCGTAGTATGCGACAATCGTCTGATTGGCCCTCTCTGCTTGACCGTTAGACTGGGGATGAAACCCGGAAGAGAGACTGACGGACGCACCAATCAAACGACAGAACTCCTCCAAAACTGTGACGTGAATTGCGGGCCTCTGTCTGAAACGGCGTCTAACGGGAGGCCATGAATTCTGAATACATTCTCAATAATGATTTGTGCCGTCTCCTTAGCGGAAGGAAGTTTAGCGAGGGGAAAATGAAATGTGCCGCCTTAGAGAACCTATCGACAACCGTCAGAATCACAGTCTTCCCGCAGACAAAGGCAGACCGGTAATGAAGTCTAAGGCAATGTGAGACCATGGTCGAGAAGGAATGGGGAGCGGTCTGAGACGACCGGCAGGAGGAGAGTTACCCGACTTAGTCTGCGCAGTCCGAACAAGCAGCCACGAAACGGCGCGTGTCACGCTCCTGAGTCGGCCACCAAAAGCGCTGGCGAATAGACGCAAGAGTGCCTCGAACATCGGGATGACCAGCTAACTTGGCAGAGTGAGCCCACTGAAGAACAGCCAGACGAGTGGAAACAGGAACGAAAAGGAGGTTACTAGGACAAGCGCGGGCCGCAGTGTGCGTGAGTGCTTGCTTAACCTGTCTTTCAATTCCCCAGACTGTTAACCCGACAACACGCCCATAAGGAAGAATCCCCTCGGGATCAGTAGAAGCCACAGAAGAACTAAACAGACGGGATAAGGCATCAGGCTTGGTGTTCTTGCTACCCGGACGGTAAGAAATCACAAACTCGAAACGAGCGAAAAACAACGCCCAACGAGCTTGACGGGCATTAAGTCGTTTGGCAGAACGGATGTACTCAAGGTTCTTATGGTCTGTCCAAACGACAAAAGGAACGGTCGCCCCCTCCAACCACTGTCGCCATTCGCCTAGGGCTAAGCGGATGGCGAGCAGTTCACGGTTACCCACATCATAGTTGCGCTCAGATGGCGACAGGCGATGAGAAAAATAAGCGCAAGGATGAACCTTATCGTCAGACTGGAAGCGCTGGGATAGAATGGCTCCCACGCCTACCTCTGAAGCGTCAACCTCGACAATGAATTGTCTAGTGACGTCAGGAGTAACGAGGATAGGAGCGGACGTAAAACGTTCTTTTAGAAGATCAAAAGCTCCTGGGCGGAACCGGACCACTTAAAACACGTCTTGACAGAAGTAAGAGCTGTGAGAGGGGCAGCAACTTGACCGAAATTACGAATGAAACGCCGATAGAAATTAGCGAAACCTAAAAGCGCTGCAACTCGACACGTGACCTTGGAACGGGCCAATCACTGACAGCTTGGACCTTAGCGGAATCCATCTGAATGCCTTCAGCGGAAATAACGGAACCGAGAAAAGTAACGGAGGAGACATGAAAAGAGCACTTCTCAGCCTTTACGTAGAGACAATTCTCTAAAAAGGCGCTGTAGAACACGTCGAACGTGCTGAACATGAATCTCGAGTGACGGAGAAAAAATCAGGATATCGTCAAGATAGACAAAAACAAAAATGTTCAGCATGTCTCTCAGAACATCATTAACTAATGCCTGAAAAACAGCTGGCGCATTGGCGAGACCGAACGGCAGAACCCGGTACTCAAAATGCCCTAACGGGGGTGTTAAACGCCGTTTTCCACTCGTCCCCCTCTCTGATGCGCACGAGATGGTAAGCGTTACGAAGGTCCAACTTAGTAAAGCACCTGGCTCCCTGCAGAATCTCGAAGGCTGATGACATAAGGGGAAGCGGATAACGATTCTTAACCGTTATGTCATTCAGCCCTCGATAATCCACGCAGGGGCGCAGAGTACCGTCCTTCTTCTTAACAAAAAAGAACCCCGCCCCGGCCGGAGAAGAAGAAGGCACTATGGTACCGGCGTCAAGAGACACAGACAAATAATCCTCGAGAGCCTTACGTTCGGGGAGCCGACAGAGAGTATAGTCTACCTCGAGGAGGAGTGGTCCCCGGAAGGAGATCAATACTACAATCATACGACCGGTGAGGAGGAAGGGAGTTGGCTCGGGACCGACTGAAGACCGTGCGCAGATCATGATATTCCTCCGGCACTCCTGTCAAATCGCCAGGTTCCTCCTGAGAAGTAGGGACAGAAGAAACGGGAGGGATGGCAGACATTAAACACTTCACATGACAAGAAACGTTCCAGGATAGGATAGAATTACTAGACCAATTAATAGAAGGATTATGACATACTAGCCAGGGATGACCCAAAACAACAGGTGTAAACGGTGAACGGAAAATCAAAAAAAAAGAAATAGTCTCACTGTGGTTACCAGATACTGTGAGGGTTAAAGGTAGTGTCTCAAATCTGATACTGGGAAGATGACTACCATCTAAGGCGAACATGGGCGTAGGCTTATCTAACTCTCTGAAAGGAATGTCATGTTTCCGAACCCATGCTTCGTCCATGAAACAACCCTCAGCCCCAGAGTCTATCAAGGCACTACATGTAGCACCGAACCGGTCCAGCGTAGGTGGACCGACAAAGTAGTACAGGACCTTGATGGAGAGACTTGAGTAGTTGCGCTCACCTGTAGCCCTCCGCTTACAGATGAGCTCTGGCTTTTACTGGACATGAATTAACAAAATGTCCAGCAACTCCGCAATAGAGGCACAGGCGGTTGGTGATCCTCCGTTCCCTCTCCTTATTCGAGATGCGAATCCTCCCAGCTGCATGGGCTCAGTCTCAAAGCCAGAGGAGGGAGATGGTTGCGATGCGGGAGCAGGGAAACACCGTTGATGCGAGCTCTCTTCCACGAGCCCGGTGACGAAGATCTACCCGTCGTTCTATGCGGATGGCGAGAGCAATCAAAGAGTCCACATCTGAAGGAACCTCCCGGGAGAGAATCTCATCCTTAACCACTGCGTGGAGTCCCTCCAGAAAACGAGCGAGCAGCGCCGGCTCGTTCCACTCACTAGAGGCAGCAAGAGTGCGAAACTCAATGGAATAATCCGTTATGGACCGTTCACCTTGGCATAAGGAAGCCAGGGCCCTAGAAGCCTCCCCACCAAAACTGAACGGTCAAAAACCCGAATCATCTCCTCTTTAAAGTTCTGGAATTTGTTAGAGCAATCAGCCCTTGCCTCCCAGATAGCTGTGCCCCATTCTCGAGCCCGGCCAGTAAGGAGTGAAATGACGTAAGCAACCCGAGCTCTCTCTCTAGAGTATGTGTTGGGTTGGAGAGAGAACACAATCTCACACTGCGTGAGAAAGGAGCGGCACTCAGTGGGCTGCCCGGAGTAGCAAGGTGGGTTATTAACCCTAGGTTCTGGAGCTCGGCAGGCCAGGAAGTAACAGGTGGCACGAGACGAGACTCTGGAACTGTCCAGAGAGGTCGGAAACCTGAGCAGCCAGGTTCTCCACGGCATGGCGAGCAGCAGACAATTCCTGCTCGTGTCTGCCGAGCATGGCTCCTTGGATCTCGACGGCAGTGTAACGAGCGTCTGAAGTCGCTGGGTCCATTCCTTGGTCGGTTCCTTCTATCATGCAGGTGAAAGAGGACCCAAAAGCGACTTAACAGAAACAGAGTTTATTTAAATCCAAAACAGGGAATAACAAAAATCCTCTAGTCTGTAGAGGGGAATAACTAGAGAAGCGGCCACAGACTGCAGGTCGCCGGGTAGGCGCAGGCCGTAGTTGATAGAGCCACCTGCTCACACGCAGCATCTGATGAAGGCAAAAAACACGACAGGACAGGGCGAAACGCAATCACAGCATGGTGAATACAAAACAAGGAACCGACGGGACAGGAACGGATCACAAAGGAATAAATAGGGACTCTAATCAGGGGAAAGGATCGGGAACAGGTGTGGGAAGACTAAATGATGATTAGGGGAATAGGAACAGCTGGGAGCAGGAACGGAACGATAGAGAGAAGAGAGAGCGAGAGAGTGAGAGAGGGAGGGGGAGAGAGAGGGATAGAAGGAGGGAAAGAACCAAATAAGACCAGCAGAGGGAAACGAATAGCATGGGGAGCACAGGGACAAGACATGATAATAAATGACAAACATGACACAATCTTTAAACGGCGCCTTTTTCCAGTTACAAAAACCTGACTGTGATGTGAAGGCAGATTCAGGTGTATTGGGCAGAGAAACCTGACTGTGATGTGAAGGCAGATTCAGGTGTATTGGGCAGAGAAACCTGACTGTGATGTGAAGGCAGATTCAGGTGTATTGGGCAGAGACAGTTGAATCTTGACTTACACCTTCACCTGTCTGTTTCACCCCCCCCCCCCCCGGTGTCGCCCATCTTCACCATTATTCCCTGTGTACTTATACCTGTGTTTTCTGTTTGTATGTTGCCAGTTCATCTTGTTTGTCAAGCTTACCAGCATTTGTCCTGGCAGCTCCTGTCTTTTCCCAGCATCTCTTATTCTCGCCATCCTGGTTTTTGACCCTTGCCTGTCCTGACCCTGTACCCGGCCGCTTGACCACTCTGCCTGCCTCTGACCCTGAGCCTGCCTGCCGTTCTATACCTTTTCCCCATCTGGATTTCCGACCTCTGCCTAACCTGACCCTGGGCCTGTCTTCCATCCTGTACCTTTGCATCTGTTGCTGTAATAAACATTGTTACTTCAACACGGTCTGCATCTGGGTCTTACCTTATCCTGATAAGGCCATGAATTGTCCTCATACCAGGAGCTTTTGAAAGCCCTTTTCCTAGTACCATGCTGAGATCTGGGAAACGTTTTCAAACACGTCTGTGCAGGACCCTCTTCTCTGGATCTTGAAATGTCTGAAATACACGTTAAATAATGTGCCATATCTCTATGGAAATGTATAATTAAGGGATCCACAAGATTAGATACTAACAGCTGCTAACTAAAATGTGCAGTTTAAAGTATAGGCCTGGCCTATAAATGGGTCCTTTTGGAACAGAAGTCTGATATCTCTCCCTTTCTTTTCATGTGAATTGACCCTATGCAACAATGGGACCTCTTTTAATTTTTGGATAAAAAAACGTTCCCGTTTTAAACAAGATATTTTGTCACGAAAAGATGCTCGGCTATGCATATAATTGACAGCTTTGGAAAGAAAACACTCTGACGTTTCCAAATCTGCAAAGATATTATCTGTGAGTGCCACAGAACTGATGCTACAGGCGAAACCAAGATGAAATTTCAAACAGGAAATGCCCTAGATTTTGAATGCGCTTTGTTCCAATGTCTCCTTATATGGCTGTGAATGCGCAAGGAATGAGCCTACACTTTCTGTCGTTTCCCCAAGGCGTCTGCAGCATTGTGACGTATTTGTAGGCATATCATTGGAAGATTGACCATAAGAGACTACATTTACCAGGTGCCCCGCTTGGTGTCCTCCGTTGCAATTATTGCGCAATCTCCAGCTGCGTGTATTTTACCATTTGCTTCAGAGGAGAAACCAAACTGCCACGAATGACTTATCATTAATCATATCATATCTTATCATAAATATGTGAAAAACACCTTGAGGCTTGATTCTAAACAACGTTTACCATGTTTCTGTCGATATTATGTAGTTCATTTGGAAAAAAGTTTGGCGTTGTAATGACAGAATTTTCGGGGTTTTTTCTTAGCCAAACGTGATGAACAAAACGGAGCGATTTCTCCTACACAAATAATCTTTTTGGAAAAACTGAACATTCGCTATCTAACTGAGAGTCTCCTCATTGAAAACAACCGAAGTTCTTCAAAGGTAAATTATTTTATTTGAATGCTTTTCTTGTTTTTGTGAAAATGTTGCCTGCTGAATGCTAGGCTTAATGCTATGCTAGCTATCAATATTCTTACACAAATGCTTGTGTAGCTATGGTTGAAAAACATGTTTTGAAAATCTGAGATGACAGTGTTGTTAACAAAAGGCTAAGCTTGTGAGCCAATATATTTATTTCATTTAATTTGCGATTTTCATGAATAGTTTAACGTTGCGTTATGGTAATGAGCTTGAGGCTATAATTACGCTCCCGGATACGGGATTGCTAGACGCAACAGGTTAAATAGGCATGCCCCTTTCAAAAAATGTAAGACTAAGAACAGTAAAAACTAAGAACAGATATTGCCCTTGGTTCACTCCAGACCTGACTGCCCTTGTGCCCACCAGCACAAAAACATCCTGTGGCGGACTGCACTAGCATCGAATAGTCCCCGCGATATGCAACTTTTCAGGGAAGTCAGGAAAACATACACAGTCAATCAGGAAAGCAAAGGCTAGCTTTTTTAAACAGAAATGGGCATCCTGTAGCTCTAACTCCAAAAATGTTAGGGACAATGTAAAGTCCATGGAGAATAAGAACACTTCCTCCCAGCTGCCCACTGCACTGAGGCTAGGAAACACTGTCACCACCGATAAATCCACGATAATCGAGAATTTCAACAAGCATTTTTCTACGGCTGGCCATGCTTTCCTCCTGGCTACCCCAACCCAGGCCAACAGCTCCGCACCCCCCGCAGCTACTTGCCCAAGCCTCCCCAAATTCTCCTTCCCCCAAATCCAGATAGCAGGTGTTCTGAAAGAGCTGCAAAACCTGGATCCGTACAAATCAGCTGGGCTAGACAATCTGGACCCTCTCTTTCTAAAATGATCCTCCGCCATTGTTGCAACCCCTATTACCAGTCTGGTCAACCTCTCTTTCGTATCGTCTGAGATCCCTAAAGATTGGAAAGCTGCCGCGGTCATCCACCTCTTCAAAGGGGTGACACTCTAGACCCAAACTGTTACAGACCTATATCCATCCTGCCCTGCCTTTCTAAAGTCTTCGAAAGCCAAGTTAATAAACAGATCACTGACCATTTTGAATCCCACCATACTTTCTCCGCTGTGTAATCTGGTTTCCGAGCTGGTCACGGGTGCACCTCAGCCACGCTGAAGGTATTAAACGATATCATAACCGCCATTGATAAAAGACATTACTGTGCAGGCGTCTTCATCGACCTGGCCGAGGCTTTCGACTCTGTCAATCACCGTATTCTTATCGGCAGACCCAACCGCCTTTGTTTCTCAAGTGACTGCCTCGCCTTGTTCACCAATTGCTTCTCAGATATAGTTCAGTGTCTCAAATTGGAGGGCCTGTTGTCCAGACCTCTGGCAGTCTCTATGGGCGTACCACAGGGTTCAATTCTCGGGCCGACCCTTTTCTCTGTATATATCAACAATGTCGCTCTTGCTGCGGGTTATTCCCTGATCCACCTCTACGCAGACGACACCATCCTGTATACATCTGGCCCTTCTTTGGACACTGTGTTAACAAACCTCCAAACGAGCTTCAATGCCATACAACACTCCTTCCGTGGCCTCCAACTGCTCTTAAATGCTAGTAAAACTAAATGCATGCTTTTCAACCGATCGCTGCCTGCACCCGCCCGCACATCTAGCATCACTACTCTGGACGGTTCTGGCTTAGAATACGTGGACAGCTCCAAATACTTAGTTGTCTGACAAGACTGTAAACTCTCCTTCCAGACTCATATTAAACATCTCCAATCAAAAATGTAATCTAGAATAGGCTTCCTATTTCGCAACAAAGCCTCCTTCACTCACGCCGCCAAACATACCCTCGTAAAACTGACTATCCTACGGATCATTGACTTCGCAGTATTTCTACTTGCACATCATCATTGATCACTCCAGTGTTAATTTTCTGATTTGTAATTACTTCGCTACTATGGCCTATTTACTGCCTTACCTCCTCCCACCATTTGCACACACTGTATATAGACTTTTTTCTATTGTGTTATTGACTGTACGTTTGTTTATTCAATGTGTTACTCTGTGTTGTTGTTTGTGTCGCACTGCTTTGCTTTATCTTGGCCAGGTCGCAGTTGTAAATGAGAACTTGTTCTCAACTGGCCTGCCTGGTTAAATAAAGGTGAAAAAAATAATAATTAATGAATAGATTGTGGTAATATTTTGAGTAACGTTAACAGATTTATAATAACAATTGTTCGTTTTGAGTTCAAGTATGAAAATCCTGAATGTTAACTTGTTGAACACTGACAGCTGTAGCCTACTAGTTACCCCATATTAGCTAAACATTCGTATATTGTAACTTACGGCACGAGGTGAAATGAGATGTCAATCAGCATCAAACTGCCAGTAGTGAATGAAATTTTGGGGTGGCACCCGGGGTGGCCCTCTGTCTCCGCCCCTGACTATTTGGTAAAAGGTCAAGTCCGTATTACGGCAGGAACAGCTCAAATAAGCATAGAGAAATGACAGTCCATCATTACTGTAAAACATGAAGGTCAGTCAATCTGGAAAATGTCAATATTTCTTTTTTAAATGCAGTCGCAAAAACAATCAAGTGTTATGATGAAACTGGCTATCATGAAGAAAGGAAGATCCACAGTTACCTCTGCTGCAGAGGATAAGTTCCTTAGAGTTACCAGCCTCAGAAATTGGCAATTAATTGCACCTCAGATTGCAGCCCAAATAAATGCTTCACAGATTAAGTAACATACACATCTCAACATCAACTGTTTAGAGGAGACTATGAATCATGCAAATAAACCATTACTAAAGGACATCAATAATAAGAAGAGACTTGCTTTGGCTAAGAAACACAAGCAATGGACAATAGACCGGTGGAAATCTATTGTTTGGTCTGATGAGTCCAAATAGGAGATTTTTGGTTCCAACCGCCGTGTCTTTGTGAGACGCAAGAATAAGTGAAAGGAGGATCTCCACATGTGTGGTTCTCATTGTGAAGAATAGAGGAGGAGGTGTGATGGTGCTTTGCTGGTGATACGGTCAGTGATTTATTTAAGTCACGGATACCACAGCATTCTACTTAAGTCAAGGCTACCACAGCATTCTGCAGTGATAGGCTATGCCATCTGGTTTGCGCTTAGTGGGACTATAATTTGTTTTACCACAGGACAATGACCCAACACACCTCCAGGCTGTGTAAGGGCTATTTGACCAAGAAGGAGAGTGACGGAGTACTCTATTATTTGACCTGGCCTCCACAATCACCCGAACTCCACCCAATGATCTCGCAACCAATGTTAATATTCTCTCTTTCACATCCTCAATTTGAAAAATAATGCTTCTTTCAACAAGAGGTGGAATGAGATGTCAATCCGCATCAAACTGCCAGTAGCGAATGAAATTTTGCTCCTGGCAGATGGTTTGGGATGAGTTGGACAGCAGAGTGAAGGAAAAGCAGCCAACAAGTGCTCAGCATATGTGGGAACTCCTTCAAGACTGTTGGAAAAGCATTCCAGGTGAAGCTGGAATCAAGCCAAAAGGCAAAGGGTGGTTACTTTGAAAAATATAAAATAAAATAAAAAAATACCTTTTTGGTTACTACATGATTCCAAATGTGTTACTTCACAGTTTGGTGTCTTCACTATTATTCCACAAATAACGAAAAACCCTTGAATGAGTAGGAGTGTCCAGACTTTTGACTGATACTGTCTAAGATATGACTCTCTCCTTTGCAATAGCATTTCTTTGTACACTAATATAGAAAATAGAATGTTCCTGCTGTATAAGATCTTGTTCTAATTCGGATGGGTGGAAATCTTTCTTGGAATCCTTCTTGTTCCCCTTTATGGAAGGCTAAGAGGAAGAGAAGAACAATGTCACTACAAGTCATCAACCTCAGAATGACAACAACCACATCTGCCACTCCAGCACAAAATTGAATTTGGAATATGAATATAATGGTATAATGGTATTTTTTAAATGGAGGGTAGATCAGCTTTAATTATTGCAGATAGATTGTGGCTTCCGTCAATGTAATTGTCTGCATCATTTCCAGTCCCTCTTATTTTTCTTGTAAATATATAAATTATATATATGTTTTCCAATATATTTTCCTTTATTATTTTCCCCTAACCCTACCATCCCTCCCATAATTGGAGTAAACTAATGGACAACAACACTTAGGCTTCTACATCCAGCTTATAAATGCTATATGCATTTGATGGACACAGTATATTTTACAATAGTTATATTTTGTTTGTTCTCTGAACACCATCCAGTTTTGATTTATTTTTGCCATGTATTTTTCAACTGTGCAGTGAGCAGCATGACCATGCACAGGAGGCAGCCAAAACTTTTGGGATCAGGTCTTGTGATGTGTGTGTGACGTCAACTACGTACAGGTCCATTTGGGATTTTTGACAGAAGTCCCTTCCACTAACATGCTGATGAGACTATCATCGCCTAAATGATTAGAGGAAGGGTCTGAAAGCGAGACATCTTTGACAACATCCAGGCTGGTTGACATCTGATCACAAACAGTGCTCTAACCTACACCAGAACATCTGGTGGTATCCATTTCCTCAGCATCTTTGTTGGCCTCAAAGCCTCGTGCAGCATTGGAGGTCTTACTTTTTGCCATTGCTGATGGTTGAGAAAGGTGGTAAAGGGGAGGATTTACCACTCAGTAGACTTCCTATATCAGTTACAGTTCTTGTTGGAGATGACCCTCTGCTTTGTGCATCAGAAACCACAAGTCCATGACTTGGCTTACCATTACTTTGGTAAACAGACTGACTGTGTCACTAAATGCTGATGTACCAGAAAATCATGAAATCCTATATTTGGTTAAGCTAGCAGTTACACTGACTCCCCTGAGCCAAACTCATTGAAGCTAAAGAGGGCACAAGGCTAGGAAGCAGGAGGCGCTTCACAGACCCTTCTGAAAACAGCTGAACCAGCTCGTAAACTGTGGGCTTCTCCAACTTCTTTTCATTCATATTCAGCTTAGTAAGGACTGTATCGGATGCACTCTTTCCACCACCACTGTCAGAAGCTGGGGGGTCGAGTGGCTCTCAGAAATTATGCGTTTGATTTGATCAGGGTGGGATGCAACCCTCCCTTCTTCCTGTGTATATCCTGTACCTCCTTTATGATGATATCCACTATTGCAGACATTTCCTCATCTATGTCTTCACATTGTGGTAAATAATCTTTGCATTTGTCCAAATCTTCTTAGACACTTCCACGGCAGACTGGGAGCCTTCGGGGGGCTGCCTCAGTGTACTCTAAGCTTTTCTCATTGCTATGTTGAAGCATAAAGTCTGCCTCCCATAGAGATGTATTATAAGTCGTTAGTGGGAAAAGGCTCTTTATGTCTTTGTTAATTGATCCAATGATATCAAAAGCAGTTGAATTGGTATGCCTCAAGGAAATTGTTGATGTTGGTGACACCTGAGAATCTGTCTGGCTGGAACTGACTTTCCTGGGAAAGCTACTGACTGATTTTATCAGTATTTTTCGCACTTAGTTGGTAGTGTTAATTTTGAACTCTTCACTGGAGAGCTTCTTAATCAGTGAGGCTGGAATATCTCTTAATCCCTCCTCCCTCCAAAGATAAAGAACCGGAATCAGTCATGTCTTCGAGGTAAGAAATGATACCGTCCATAAAGCCACAGACTTCAAGGGAGTTGGAAGAGGAATTATCTGAAATAGATGATGTGCATTTCAAATCTACCACCTCTGACCTCTTTGGTGCAGGGCACCAGGTTGGAATCACAGAGAGACAGTAATGGTTGAGAGTTCTCATTTTGGCATTTTATTGAGAGCACCAAGTCCAGTTGAGTTGACCTCTTGTCGTATTGCCTCGCTCTTACTTGTCTCAGATTGCTCTGGTATTTTCTATTCAACACAGCAAGTTGAATCCCGCACACCAGATACAGAAGATGAGCTACAATCTGCTGTAGGTGATTCACTCCTACTTGGTGAATGAAAGCTCAGGATTGAGACAGGCAGTTCACTGTGTGCTCCAGAAGCACAATGCAGTGTCACATTTGGGGATCTCTCTTGGCGCTTGTTGGCTGTTCTAATTTAGCTTAGTTCACAATGTCCTTGACATCTTCAACAAAGTTATCAATTATTTTTGATGCCTCAGAAACCACATTGGTCTGTAGAAGCACAGTGGCCGCGGAATCAAGGATCCTGACAAATAGGCCAGATGCATTCATCAAGCTGGGAGTGGCACTAAATTAATGGGAAGGTTGAACCAAAATGAGATACCACTCCTGAACCTTTTCACAACAATTTCGCTCACTGCCTTTGAGGCTTTGGTCTTGAACTTCACACTGTTCAGCTCCTTTGGAACAGAAGAGTCTTCAGCATCCACGTGCTCCACTGTAATGTCATTGCCAGATGCCAACATTTTAACTTTCACAGCCACTTCTCGAAGCAGCTTAGCCGATTCTGGATTGTCTTTTTCCAATTCATCCACCATGTCTGCAATAACAGTCCTCACCACTTCCGTTGCAAGTGGCCAAGGCAGCAACAACTCTACTCTTTTCCAAAACTTTACTAAGGGTTGTTAACAGGCTGATTGGTCAGCTACTTGAGTCAGTAAAGGGGGCTTTACTATTCCTAGGTAGTGGAATGACTTTTGCTGCCCTCCAGGCCTTAGGGCACACACTTTCTAGTAGGTTTATATTGAAGATATGGCAAATAGGAGACACAATATTGTACTCTATTATCCTCAGTAATTTCCATCCAAGTTGGCAGACCCCAGTGACTTGTCATTGTTGAAAATTGAAAAAATTAACCTCTTCCACACTCACTTTACAGAATTCAAAAGTACAATTCTTGTCTTTTATCATTTGGTCAGATATATTTGGATGTGTAGTGTCAGCGTTTGTTGCTGGCATGTCATGCCGAAATGTGATAATCTTGCCAATAAAAAAATAATTGAAAGTAGTTGGCAATATCAGTGGGTTTTGTGATGAATGAGCCATCTGATTCAATGAATGATGGAGCCGAGTTTGCCTTTTTCATTAACGTAATCGAAAGTGCTCCAAAGCTTTTTACTACCATTCTTTGTCATTTATCTTAGTTTTATGTTGTTTCTTATTCTTTTTATTCAGTTTACTCACATGATTTGTCAATTTGCAGTATGTTTGCCAATCAGTTGTGCAGGTAAGGTACAAGGTAAACATTCCACTCTGCATTTCTCCCAAACCACCTCAAGCCACCTCAAGTCTATAATCCTTGGCAAGCAAACAACTGGAACTCTGATCCAGTATGTCCCGAAACTTAGTAGATACAGCTCCTACAGCGCTGGAACCATTAATGTATTTCTCTAGACAAAGAGGAATCCATTGGAAAACTAATCTGGGACTAACTTTGTTAGATTGATGGCTAATGTTAGCATCTTAGCTAGGTTAGCGGATCTTTCAAGCAGACTTTAACCTGTCAGTTCAGTGGGATTCCCGGACAAGAAATAGCAGTCCTAGCTGTTAAAAGCTAACTGCGTCGCGGAATCCATGCAAAAACAAGTTTGGTATTTATGTTTAACAAAGATTGGTTATATTTAGTTAAAATAACAAACAGAGGGGGGGATTGGAGGGACGCCATGTGTGATTGACGTGTTTTCCGTTTGGTCCTGTGGTCTTCTTAAAGTTTATGTGAATTTTGCAGCAGAACTGTATTTATTTTCAATTAGTTTGGTGATTCCTTTCCGTAAAAACCAAGACTACTTTGCTTTTGAATGTCAGCATGTCGACGAAACATAAGGCCAAAAACATGAAAATCCGGCCTACAAGACCCACTCTCATCACCGCCCTCTCCTAAGTCTGAGAGCCCGGGGACTCACACTTTACCTGGGGGTGCGGCTTGGCCTGGCGGCGCTGAAATGAATATTCTCAAGGCCATCAAACTACTACGCTCTGAGATAGTTTAAATTAAAACGGAGGTGGATGCTACAATTAAGGCCCGAATACAGGAGGTTTCTGATACTATATTATTATTAGTATTGGATAGGAAACACTCTGAAGTTTCTAAAACCGTTTGAATGATGTCTGTGAGTATAACAGAACTCATATGGCAGGAAAAAACCTGAGAAGAAATCCAAACAGGAAGTAAGAAATCTATTTTCAAAACAGTGCCTATTGAAATCCCAGTGAGATATGAGGATGCACTTCCTAGGGCTTCCACTAGACGTCACCGTCTTTAGAAACTGATTTGAGGATTCTACTGTAAAGGAGGGGCTCATAATAACTCTTTGAGTGAGTGGTCTGGCAGAGATACTCGGTCTCATGACACGCGCTCCCGACAGAGTTTGCTCTGGTTCCAATGCTTTTCTTCAGACAATTAAATTCTCCGGTTGGAACCTTATTGATGATTTATGTTAATAACATCCTAAAGATTGATTGCATACATCATTTGACTTGTTTCTACGGACTGTAATCAAACTTTTCGAGTTTTTGTCTGGAGGAAGTGCTCGCGCCTCATGAAGATGTATTACTGGGCTGAACACGCTAACAACAAGTGGCTAAATGATGGGCTTTATGGAACAAATAAGTCATTTATAGTCGAACTGGGATTCCTGGGAGTGCCTTCTGATGAAGATCATCAAAGGTAAGTGAACATTTATAGTGTTTTTTTCTAGCATATGTTGACGCCAAAATGGTGGATATTCCTCTGCCTGTTTTGGGGGCCGTTTTCAGATTATGCTTTTTCCGTAAAGTCTTTTTGAAATCTGACACAGCGGTTGCATAGAGGATAAGTCTACCTTTAATTCTGTGAATAACACTTGCATCTTGTATCAATGTTTATTATGAGTATTTCTGCAAAATCACCGGATGTTTTGGAATCAAAACATTACTGCACGTAACGCGCCAATGTAAACTGAGATTTTTGGATATAAATATGCACATTATCGAACAAAACATACATGTATTGTGTAACATGATGTCCTATGAATGTCATCTGATGAAGATCATCAAAGGTTAGTGATTCATTTTATCTATATTTCTGCTTTTTGTGACTCCTTCCTTTGGCTGGAAAATGGCTGTGTGTGTTTTTGTGACTTGACTCTGACCTAACATAATCATATGTTGTGCTTTTGCTGTAAAGCATTTCTGAAATTGGACACGATGAGTAGATTAACTTCTTGCGTCGAGCAATCCCGTATCCGGGAGCGTAATCATAGCCTCAAGCTCATTACCATAACGCAATGTTAACTATTCATGAAAATCGCAAATGAAATGAAATAAATATATTGGCTAGAATATTCTCTGATTTTGATCCTACCTGTGTCAGATGTAAAATGGAACCAGCCACACTGTTGCATATGTTTTGGGGCTGTCATAAACTGTCAGGTTTCTGGGAATTCATATTTAAGAACTCTTTTAATGGATCCTCGAAAAACCTTTTGAGGTACATTTTTGAACTGAATCTCCCCCACCCCTGTTGTTATTATTATTATTCACAATATGCATAACAATAACAACAATAACACAATATTTTAGTTCTCAATGTTTATTATGATTTTAGTGACAAAGCAGAATAAAAAAATCTAAATATGAGGTAAACTCCTAGCAGAGCCCCAAGTCCAATGGGTATACCCTCTGGAGTGGTCATGTTAATATGTTGATGTTCTCTGTATCCATAGCCAGAATGATTTTGCAGTAAATGGTAAGGTTTCCTGTTATATTCATCAGGTGTAGGGAGGGTGAAGTCTGTGATTCCAAAAAAGAGTCATTGTATAGATTATTAACAAAACATGCACATGACAGTATTCATACCTTGGTTTTTGTAGTGAATGTGAATTTAAAAAACTGTTTTGATAATGGTTTTCATACATATATCTTGTCCATAATGTAGATGCCTATGGTATGTTCATTGACTAAGTAAGGACGGAGGATGGTATATGTGATCTTTATAACATACCAATACCAATTGAAATACATTTGTATACCTGCAGAAACAGACACA
Source organism: Oncorhynchus gorbuscha (assembly GCF_021184085.1). Taxonomy (NCBI): domain Eukaryota; kingdom Metazoa; phylum Chordata; class Actinopteri; order Salmoniformes; family Salmonidae; genus Oncorhynchus; species Oncorhynchus gorbuscha. Next base: position 56,281,226 of record NC_060191.1, read on the forward strand.
AAAGTGAGCAGTTCAGTTGTCTGCAACCAATAAAGCTGGCCATCAACATAATCTTACCTTTTTGTTGATTGGTATACATTGAATTGTGTCCATTTTCTGTTTAAGAAAGACTTGCACAAATATGAAAAGATATATTGTATAATCCAAAAACAATATACATTTCGATCATACAAGGGACAAACCTTACCTTAAATTGAGGAGAACTTTTCATTTGTAAAGTTAAGTGCCGACACCTGCTCTCCTTTCAAATTCAAATCGAAGTCTTTCAGTTGGGCTGTTAGGCAGCAAGAACCCCCACCAACTAAGGAGGTTCCTCGATGAACCCCACCTATGAGGCTTTTGGAAAAACCTATTGGGGGGCCATTTTCAGTGCCAAGAACCCCAAGGTTCTTTGAAGAACTTTAGGGGAGAACCGTCCTGAAATGATTCTGCTGATGGTCACAGAGAGGGACGAGTTAAGCTTTTCGACCACCTCATTGATAAGACCAACAGTCAGCTCAGGTGGGCAGGAGGCCAAATCTCATTGTCAGAAAGTTACTTGTGGACACTTCTGATAATACTGTCCTCTGGCGTTCACAGGTGGACTTTCACTGAGGTCTGGCAACTATAAAAGTAACAAGCAAAGCTTGATAATTCCTGTCTGAAGTTGGCAAATCGACCTCTTTACTGCAAACAAGTCTAACAAGAATTGTAATTCTACTATTATAATACAATTGACACGTGACCTTTTGATCTCTTTCAATGCTCATTCATTCAAATCTGCTCAAAGGTTGATACATTATGTACTGCGCTAGAAAGCGTAAATGCATTGGCTTGCAAATTGAGATGGATGTGAAGTTTAATGGAGAAATGATTGCTCATCCGTTTATGAGGTTAGGGATATCCATATGTTAAAACCAGAGGAGGCTGGTGGGAGGAGCTATAGGAGAACTGGCTCATTGTAATGGCTGGAATGGATTAAATGGAACTGTATCAAACACATCAAACATATGGAAAACCCGTTTGACTCCGTTCCATTTATAACCTTAACAGCTTTAATATCCTTTGTCTACTGGAGCTCAATTACAGATCCTCTGTCCAGGTGTTGATTCCTGGAGACTAAAGATGTGAGTGCCTTAGAGGAAGTAGAAAGACAATTGAAGAAAAATCTGAAATGTAACAATATATGCTTGGATAGAATTGCTTGTATGCTTTTACAATAGGCCCAGTGGTGATTTTAGCATGTAAATCTTGGTTGGGCAAACTTCCCCCAATTTCCTTTGAGGCATGCAAGCAAAGCCACTACACTACACAACACCGAACAATACATAAATTGCACTAAAACGGCGTCAAACGGGGCACACAAACTGTTCGGGCTGCCCCACCACCACAGAAAGCCCTGAGCTAGGCTGAATGAACTGCGTTTTGGAGCTGCCTTACACAGGAAAGCAAAGAAGAGACCATGTTTGTATGCGGCTTTATTAATAACTCAATTATGTATTTATTTTTTACATAGGGTTGCAAACTGATATGTGACACGTATTAATGCCAAAATAACATGCAAAACTGGCAAGCCCCACCTGCCCTGAATGACGGGTTGCCACTGGATAGGCCTATTTGAACAGAACTATATATGTAACCTTTCATAATGACTACATTTCAACTAGTTTGACAGACATGGTCTTTCCTCTGCCATGTATATGCCGCCCTCTTGTGGATTGAATTTGGTACAACATGTATTGTGTATGGTCCAGTTGATTGAACCATTAAATCAGGCCTCACCTCGTCATCAAAAACCGAGTACAGTGCGATCCCTAAAACTCAGACGCTAGACTACACCTGTTGGATTTGTGTGTGAGAATATTGTTATCTTATTTGCAGTGGTCCCACCTGTATTGAGCCTCACAATTCTGGCAAAAAAAAATGTTTTGAGGGGTGCTTGTGCATGATATTTTAGCAATAATATGTGTCATTTATCAGTTTGCAAACAATGTAAAGAAATATATATATATATATATCATTGAGTTAATAAAGCCTCATACCAACATGGTCTCTTTTTTGCTTTCTTGAGTAAGGCAGCTCCATAATGCAGGTGTTTCAGCCTAGCTCAGTGCTTTCCGTGGTGGTGGGGCAGCCAGCAGAAAATATGGAGCGTAGGGGTTGGTAATGTTCTCTAGTTGCGCCGTGATTGGCTCAGTGTTCTGTCACTCATGGGGACACTACGTCCCGCCAAGTCTAAGGGTAGAGCTCGAATATTCAAGCCCCTTGGGTGCTGCCATATAGTTACATTAGGAGTGCCCATCCAAGAAGGCTCAAGGTCATTGGCCACAGATAAAATGACTTCAAATCACTTTATAACTGCAGTAGCTTTGAATGGACTTAGCTACCAGTCATCATCATTAATCAAGTCAACAACTACTGAAAAATCATTTTTAATCCTTGTCATATGAAGAGAAATAATAAGAGAAATTCTAGATAAAACCTATCGGTGCTCATCGGCCATTGGACATTAACATTACACAACAAGTTGGAAATCACAAATTCAACAATGAGTGGTTTAAAAGGAATCAGTCTAACTGCTGGTTGCAACCCGGTCTCTCCTTAATTATGTACTATATGTACAAATTAGCACAATATTTTTATGTACTAATAGTGAAAGCGAGGTAAGTTATCAGATAAGAAATTACCAATAATCTAGAAGTTTATGTATTTCGGCCGGCAAAATTACAGACAATTATTTAATTTGAATCAGTTATGTGTATTGTTTTATCTTGTTGTATACTGGAAGTGATCTTTATTTGCTCTGGCCAACATTGTTGTTGTAATGTAATGTTAGATTGTTGGTTCCCGGGAGTTTGTAGGCCTTCTACCCAGCTGTTTAAAAATGTACTCGCTGTTGTTATCATTTATGTAAAAAGACAATCAATAATATCAATTGTGGCCATGTTCTGTTACAATCTCCACCCGGTACAGCCAGAAGAGGACTGGCCACCCCACATAGCCTGGTTCCTCTCTAGGTTTCTTCCTAGGTTTTGGCCTTTCTAGGGAGTTTTTCCTAGCCACCGTGCTTCTACACCTGCATTGCTTGCTGTTTGGGGTTTTAGGCTGGGTTTCTGTACAGCACTTTGAGATATCAGCTGATGTACGAAGGGCTATATGAATACATTTGATTTGATTTGATTTGCAAGCACGTGGAAACACTTTTTAGAAATGTATTTATTTATTTCAGACTCATGATTTAAGTGGCGGACTGTGAGAGACGGACTGTGAAACTCAATCTCCCATGATTCTGTAGTATTGGAACTGACCATATAATGAATCAATTTATGTTTTATTCCACACCAAACTTAAGACTAAACAATTACTCTGCAAATATTACTCTGCATATAAATGTATAATAACAATTATATTTTGTATTTTAATCAGATCTGTGATACTGTAACTAGTTTATGTATTTTTATTTGAGAAGTTACTCTACTGTAAGTATACTTGATTAATATATACCGAGTGTACAAAACATTATGTACACCGAGTGTAAAAAACATTATCTACACCGAGTGTAAAAAAAAACATTATGAACACCTGCTCTTTCCATGACAGACTGACCAGCTGAATCCAAAGCTATGATCCCTGATTGATGTCACTTGTTAAATCCACTCCAATCGGTGTAGATGAAGGGGAGGAGACAGGAAGCCTTGAGACTATTGAGACATATATTGTGTATGTGTTCAATTCAGAGGGTGAATGAGCAAGACAAACTATTTAAGTGCCTTTGAATGGGGTATGGTAGTGGGTGCCAGGCACACCAGTTTGAGTGTGTCAAGAACTGCAACGGTGTTGGGTTTTTCACACTTAACGGTTTCCCTTGTGCATCAAGAAGGGTCCACTGTCATGTTTTGTCTTATATTGTCTTGCCCTTGTGCTTTCCCTTCTGTTCGTTTCCCCCTGCTGGTCTTTTTAGGTTCGTTCCCTTTTTCTATCCCTCTCTCTCCCCCTCCCTCTCTCTCTTCTCTCTATCGTTCCGTTCCTGCTCCCAGCTGTTCCTCATTCTCCTAACTCACTCATTTAGTCTTTTCACACCTGTCCCCTATTTTGTCCTCTGATTAGAGTCCCTATTTCTCCCCTTGTTTTCCGCTTCTGTCTTTGTCGGATCCTTGTATGATGTTCGCTGTGCTGTGTCCTTGTCTCGCCCTGTCGTGTCTTGTCTCCTTCAGAAGCTGCGTGTGAGCAGGTGTCTTAGTCTGCTACGGTCGGTGCCTTCCCGAAGCAACCTGCAGTCAATGGTCGAGTCTCCAGTCTGTCCTCGTTACTACGAGTGGATTTAAGTTTTTTCCTGTTTTGTTTTCTTCTTTAGTGTTCCAGGATTATTACTTTTGCCATTTACTGGAATAAAGACTCTGTTTTCGCTAAGTCGCTTTTGGGTCCTCATTCATCAGCATAACAGAAGGATCCGACCAAGAATGGACCCAGCGACTACGGATTCTCGTAACACTGCCATCGAGATCCAGGGAGCTATGCTCGGCAGACACGAGCAGGAATTGTCTGCTGCTCGTCATGCCGTTGAGACCCTGGCCGCTCAGGTTTCCGACCTCTCTGGACAGTTTCAGAGTCTTCGTCTCGTGCCACCAGCTACTTCCTGGTCTGCCGAGTCTCCGGAACCTAGGGTTAATAACCCATCATGTTACTCCGGGCAGCCCACTGAGTGCCGCTCCTTTCTCACCCAGTGTGATATTGTGTTCTCTCTCCAACCCAACACATACTCAAGAGAGAGAGCTCGGATTGCTTACGTCATTTCACTCCTTACTGGCCGGGCTCGAGAGTGGGGCACAGCTATCTGGGAGGCAAGGGCTGATTGTTCTAACAATTACCTGAACTTTAAAGAGGAGATGATACGGGTTTTTGATCGTTCAGTTTTTGGTAGGGAGGCTTCTAGGGCCCTGGCTTCCCTATGTCAAGGTGATCGATCCATAACGGATTACTCTATAGAGTTTCGCACTCTTGCTGCCTCTAGTGACTGGAACGAGCCGGCGCTGCTCGCTCGTTTTCTGGAGGGACTCCACGCAGAGGTTAAGGGTGAGATTCTCTCCCGGGAGGTTCCTTCCAGTGTGGACTCTTTGATTGCACTCGCCATCCGCATAGAACGACGGGTAGATCTTCGTCACCGAGCTCGTGGAAGAGAGCTCGCGTTAACGGTGTTCCCCCTCTCCGCATAGCAACCATCTCCTCCCTCCGGCTCAGAGACTGAGCCCATGCAGCTGGGAGGTATTCGCATCTCGACTAAGGAGAGGGAACGGAGGATCACCAACCGCCTGTGCCTCTATTGCGGTTTTGCTGGACATTTTGTCAATTCATGTCCAGTAAAAGCCAGAGCTCATCAGTAAGCGGAGGGCTACTGGTGAGCGCTACTACTCAGGTCTCTCCATCAAGATCCTGTACTACTATGTCGGTCCATCTACGCTGGACCGGTTCGGCTGCTTCATGCAGTGCCTTGATAGACTCTGGGGCTGAGGGTTGTTTTATGGACGAAGCATGGGCTCGGAAACATGACATTCCTCTCAGACAGTTAGGGAAGCCCACGCCCATGTTCGCCTTAGATGGTAGTCATCTCCCCAGTATCAGATATGAGACACTACCTTTAACCCTCACAGTATCTGGTAACCACAGTGAGACTATTTCCTTTTTTATTTTTCGTTCACCGTTTACACCTGTTGTTTTGGGTCATCCCTGGCTAGTATGTCATAATCCTTCTATTAATTGGTCTAGTAATTCTATCCTATCCTGGAACGTTTCTTGTCATGTGAAGTGTTTAATGTCTGCTATCCCTCCTGTTTCTTCTGTCCCCTCTTCTCAGGAGGAACCTGGTGATTTGACAGGAGTGCCGGAGGAATATCATGATCTGCGCACGGTCTTCAGTCGGTCCAGAGCCAACTCCCTTCCTCCTCACTGGTCGTATGATTGTAGTATTGATCTCCTTCCGGGGACCACTCCCCCTCGGGGTAGACTATACTCTCTGTCGGCTCCCGAACGTAAGGCTCTCGAGGATTATTTGTCTGTTTCTCTTGACGCCGGCACCGTAGTGCCTTCTTCCTCTCCTTCCGGAGCGGGGTTTTTTTTTTGTTAAGAAGAAGGACGGTACTCTGCGCCCCTGCGTGGATTATCGAGGGCTGAATGACATAACGGTTAAGAATCGTTATCCGCTTCCCCTTATGTCATCAGCCTTCGAGATTCTGCAGGGAGCCAGGTTCTTTACTAAGTTGGACCTTCGTAATGCTTACCATCTCGTGCGCATCAGAGAGGGGGACGAGTGGAAAACAGCGTTTAACACTCCGTTAGGGCATTTTGAGTACCGGGTTCTGCCGTTTGGTCTCGCTAATGCTACAGCTGTTTTTCAGGCATTAGTTAATGATGTACTGAGAGACATGCTGAACATCTTTGTTTTTGTCTACCTTGACGATATCCTGATTTTTTCACCGTCACTCGAGATTCATGTTCAGCACGTTCGATGTGTACTCCAGCGCCTTTTAGAGAATTGTCTCTACGTGAAGGCTGAGAAGTGCGCCTTTCATGTCTCCTCTGTCACTTTTCTCGGTTCTGTTATTTCCGCTGAAGGCATTCAGATGGATCCCGCTAAGGTCCAGGCTGTCAGTGATTGGCCCGTTCCAAGGTCACGTGTCGAGTTGCAGCGCTTTCTAGGTTTCGCTAATTTCTATCGGCGTTTCATTCGTAATTTCGGTCAAGTTGCTGCCCCTCTCACAGCTCTTACTTCTGTCAAGACGTGCTTTAAGTGGTCCGGTTCCGCCCAGGGAGCTTTTGATCTCCTCAAGAAGCGTTTTACGTCCGCTCCTATCCTCGTTACTCCTGACGTCACTAAACAATTCATTGTCGAGGTTGACGCTTCAGAGGTGGGCGTGGGAGCCATTCTATCCCAGCGCTTCCAGTCTGACGATAAGGTCCATCCTTGCGCTTATTTTTCTCATCGCCTGTCGCCATCGGAACGCAACTATGATGTGGGTAACCGCGAACTGCTCGCCATCCGCTTAGCCCTAGGCGAATGGCGACAGTGGTTGGAGGGCGACCGTTCCTTTTGTCGTTTGGACTGACCATAAGAACCTTGAGTACATCCGTTCTGCCAAACGACTTAATGCACGTCAAGCTCGTTGGGCGTTGTTTTTCGCTCGTTTTGAGTTTGTGATTTCTTATCGCCCGGGTAATAAGAACACCAAGCCTGATGCCTTATCCCGTCTCTTTAGTTCTTCTGTGGCTTCTACCGATCCCGAGGGGATTCTTCCTTATGGGCGTGTTGTCGGGTTGACAGTCTGGGGAATTGAGAGACAGGTTAAGCAAGCACTCACTCACACTGCGTCGCCGCGCCCTTGTCCTAGTAACCTTCTTTTCGTTCCTGTTTCTACTCGTCTGGCTGTTCTTCAGTGGGCTCACTCTGCCAAGTTAGCTGGCCATCCCAGCGTTCGAGGTACACTTGCTTCTATTCGCCAGCGCTTTTGGTGGCCTACTCAGGAGCGTGACACGCGCCGTTTCGTGGCTGCTTGTTCGGACTGCGCGCAGACTAAGTCAGGTAACTCTCCTCCTGCCGGTCGTCTCAGACCGCTTCCCATTCCTTCTCGACCATGGTCTCACATCGCCTTAGACTTCATTACCGGTCTGCCTTCGTCTGCGGGGAAGACTGTGATTCTTACGGTTGTCGATAGGTTCTCTAAGGCTGCACATTTCATTCCCCTCGCTAAGCTTCCTTCCGCTAAGGAGACGGCACAAATCATCATCGAGAATGTGTTCAGAATTCATGGCCTCCCGTTAGACGCCGTTTCAGACAGAGGTCCGCAATTCACGTCACAGTTTTGGAGGGAGTTCTGTCGTTTGATTGGTGCTTCCGTCAGTCTCTCTTCCGGTTTTCATCCCCAGTCTAACGGTCAAGCAGAAAGGGCCAATCAGAAGATTGGTCGCATACTACGCAGCCTTTCTTTTAGAAACCCTGCGTCTTGGGCAGAACAGCTCCCCTGGTCGGAATACGCTCACAACTCGCTTCCTTCGTCTGCTACCGGGCTATCTCCGTTTCAGAGTAGTCTGGGTTACCAGCCTCCTCTGTTCTCGTCCCAGCTCGCCGAGTCCAGCGTTCCCTCCGCTCAGGCGTTTGTCCAACGTTGTGAGCGCACCTGGAGGAGGGTGAGGTTCTGCACTTTGCCGTTACAGGGCGCAGACTGTGAGAGCCGCCAATAAACGTAGGATTAAGAGTCCTAGGTATTGTCGCGGCCAGAGAGTGTGGCTTTCCACTCGTAACCTTCCCCTTACGACAGCTTCTCGTAAGTTGACTCCGCGGTTCATTGGTCCGTTCCGTGTCTCCCAGGTCGTCAATCCTGTCGCCGTACGACTGCTTCTTCCGCGACATCTTCGTCGCGTCCATCCTGTCTTCCATGTCTCCTGTGTCAAGCCCTTTCTTCGCACCCCCGTTCGTCTTCCCCCCCCGTCCTTGTCGAGGGCGCACCTATTTACAAGGTACGTAGGATCATGGACATGCGTTCTCGGGGACGTGGTCACCAGTACTTAGTGGATTGGGAGGGTTACGGTCCTGAGGAGAGGAGTTGGGTTCCATCTCGGGTCGTGCTGGACCGTTCGCTGATTGATGATTTCCTCCGTTGCCGCCAGGATTCCTCCTCGAGTGCGCCAGGAGGCGCTCGGTGAGTGGGGGGGTACTGTCATGTTTTGTCTTATATTGTCTTGCCCTTGTGCTTTCCCTTCTGTTCGTTTCCCCCTGCTGGTCTTTTTAGGTTCGTTCCCTTTTTCTATCCCTCTCTCTCCCCCTCCCTCTCTCTCTTCTCTCTATCGTTCCGTTCCTGCTCCCAGCTGTTCCTCATTCTCCTAACTCACTCATTTGGTCTTTTCACACCTGTCCCCTATTTTGTCCTCTGATTAGAGTCCCTATTTCTCCCCTTGTTTTCCGCTTCTGTCTTTGTCGGATCCTTGTATGATGTTCGCTGTGCTGTGTCCTTGTCTCGCCCTGTCGTGTCTTGTCTCCTTCAGATGCTGCGTGTGAGCAGGTGTCTTAGTCTGCTACGGTCGGTGCCTTCCCGAAGCAACCTGCAGTCAATGGTTGAGTCTCCAGTCTGTCCTCGTTACTACGAGTGGATTTAAGTTTTTTCCTGTTTTGTTTTCTTCTTTAGTGTTCCAGGATTATTACTTTTGCCATTTACTGGAATAAAGACTCTGTTTTCGCTAAGTCGCTTTTGGGTCCTCATTCATCAGCATAACATCCACCACCCAAAGGGCATCCAGCCAACTTGACAACTGTGGGAAGCAATGGAGTCAACATGGGCCAGCATCCCTGTGGAACGCTTTTGACACCTTTTAGAGTCCATGGCCCGACAAATTGAGGCTGCCCTAAGGGCAAATAAGGGGGTGTGCAAGTGCAACTCAATTTTAGGAAGGTGTTCTTAATGTTTTGTGCAACATAATGTCATATTGCACTGAGAGCATTGTAAAATACTAACTACTTCATATGACTCTAAAAGGGAATGCCCCAATAACGTGCCATAAGGGATGGATGCAGATGAACACAAACGTTCTTTACTTAGTTTATAACCAGCCGGATAAGCAGCGCATAAGTGAAGTATTTTTCTGAAATAAAGCATGTTTTTAAGTACCATCGCGCTTAATACTCAAAATGTTGGTGCGTTAAACCAATATACAACGAATGAGGGGTGGTTTGCATACAAAATATCTAAAACTTCCCAGCTTCCTCTTTCGTTTGTCTTTTCAGCAAGCAAGAGAATAAACTAACACAACTGTTTTGTTGTCCACCTTCAGCAGCATATGTCTGGTTTCAGACATCAGTTAACTAGAGTGAGACACAGGCGTAAATGATAGTAATCAACAGGTCCAAGTTTCTCAAAACTTTTCTAATCAGATTTCGGCAATCGGATTGGATTAAATGTTAGAATTGGGTATTTCAAAAATATATATATTTTTATTCTAATCCTTGACACAGGTGTAAATGACAGTTGGTTGGTGATCTCACATGTTTTTGGAGTGGATCATGTACTCACCTTTAACAAAGGCACTAAAACGTTATCAAATCTATAGTGAGTGAATATTGGCTGAAGTGGTATCTATTTTTTGGTGTGAACCACCCTTACATTTGTTAAATTGCCATTCAAATGAATGAACAATCCATTCTCAAATGACATCTTTGTAATACCGTAAACATCCGGAGAGTGCCAGGATCTCCTTCTACAGTTATGGACCTGTGTTTGTCATTTTAGCCTTTTTATTTTTCCCAGAATTACAGTGGCATCACTAGTAATTCAAATTCCTATGATGTATGTAGATTTTCAATGATGTAGGCATATAGCCAGGGGCATTTCAACCACATTATTTTACTGTACCTGGTCGTACACAGGCTTTTGTAGTCATACGCGGTTATTGAAAATTAGTAGCCTAAAAAGTTTCTTCAAGGCCCCAGTCACATTTGTAATCAAATTATTTGAAACATTGCAGATACTGTTGTATATGTCATTTGTAATTTTGTACATTTGTAATTGTATAGTAATGAAATATGACATTTTGTTTCCACCACAAAAGTCTGTTACTTAATAGTATGCATTGTTTTCAGTATCGGCTTGTGAGTCAGCCAACCAGGAGGAGGCAGCTGAGGAAGGGCCAGTGGTGATGGAGTGGGTAGAGAAGGTGACTGTGGTCACCATAGAGGAGGCAGCTGAGGAGGGGCCCATGGTTATGGCGGAGCAGGTGACCATCATCCCCATGGAGGAGTTCGTTGAGGAAGGGCCCGTGGGGATGGCGGAGCAGGTGACCATCATCCCCATGGAGGAGGTTGTTGAGGAGGGGCCCGTGGGGATAGAGGAGGCAGCTGAGGAGGGGCCCATGGTGATGGCGGAGCAGGTGACCATCATCCCCATGGAGGAGATCGTTGAGGAAGGGCCTGTGGGGATGGCGGAGCAGGTGACCATCATCCCCATGGAGGAGGTCGTTGAGGAGGGGCCCGTGGGGATAGAGGAGGCAAGAGAAGGTGACCGGGGTGTGGTGGTTAATTTATTTACTATCAAATGAGAAGGTACACACTTATCACACAAGTCAGAGTTATACTTAAACAATAACGCACACATCGATGGGGTGCACTACAATAATGATGGCTGGTCATGGCTGGTCGGCGATTCACGCTCAGATGATTGGTTGAGAGCCCCGAGACAAAAGTCCAAAAGTCTTTTATAGCCAAGATACACCTCTTTCAACCTTCATGATGAACAACATATATAGAATGGGATCACAAGGTTAAGATCTGTATGAAAGACGCCTACTTATTTATTTTACCAGGCAAGTCAGTTAAGAACAAATTCTTATTTTCAATGACGGCCTAGGAACAGCAGCGGCCTAGTAACTGCCTGTTCAGGGGCAGAACGACAGATTTGTACCTTGTCAGCATGGGGGTTTGAACTTGCAACCTTCTGGTTACTAGTCCAATGTTCTAACCACTAGGCTACCCTACCGACCTAATGCATAGCAGACAGTATCTGCTGTGTCAACAGTTTCTATTGTATAGAGAGACCAGTGTCTGGCCCTCCGACTCCAAACTGGAACCATCTCTCCCTGGTACGGTATAGAACATAAACATGAACTAATGCTCTGGAATGCTCTTTAGGTTTAATCACCCAAAAGACATCATAAATCTCCTCTGTCAGTGTTATCTCCCAGAGGCCCATCCTCAGTAGAACACACAAACAATAGTTAACAATAGTTAACAGTACTCTATTCTGTTGCATAAAACAACCATTCGATGCAATACAAGTATTATAAAATAGTCTTGTAATTTTCAACCATAAGGGTCACCATGGCGTAGGCCGTTGAGGATGGGCCCTTGGTGATGGGGAGACGGAGAAGGTGACCGTGGTCACCATGGAGGAGGCAGTTGAGAGGGGGACGTGATGATGGAGGAGGTGGAGAAGGTGACTGTGGTCACATTGGAGGACACAGTCAAGTTTATAAATGTAGAATAACGTGGCATTCATACATTGCTTCATAAGCACTAGTCTATACATAATGTTGGCTTGAAATTAAACATATTTACACTAAAGAGACACTTTTTAAATTAACTTCACAAGCGTGTTGACATTTGCCATCACGGTTGTGCTGGAGGCAGAATTGAGTGATTTCCCCCTAGATGGGCCAGCTGGCTATATTGTAAAGATTCATGGTCAACAAAATTAGCTTTTTGGTCTTAATTTAGGGTTAGGGTCAGGCATTAGGGTTAGCATTGTGGTTTGGTTTAAAATCTAATTTTATGGCATTGTGGCTTTGCCAACTAGTGACCACTTTGCAGAGCTGCCTCTAGAACAAGATTCATGACGGAAAATGCTAACCTGCACTTCACAATTTCAGACTCGGTAACAATGCACAAACTGTCTATTTTCAGAGAATGTACCAGCTCGTTTTACAAGCATTGCAGCATGAGAAAAATAACTTTCTAATTTGGCTTTCTATATACTTATGATGCCACTGTCTGTTTTCTCTCATTGAATCCCATGCAAATCCTTTTCCAGCCTAAACATGCTTGTTCACGCACGTATAAAAAAGGCTCCCTGTGTGATTTGCGATTTACCCATAGTGAATCAGCCGTTCCCTAACTCTTTCCCTTGGCCCTAACCGTTAGTTGGTTGTATATGTGTAAGGTGTAAGCAATATGGTGTAAGATCCACCACTTTCCTGATTATACCTATCCTGTCACAGTTGTCGTTGGACATATACTCAGACCAACATGCAGCGTGATCTGGGTTCCACATCTTTACTTGTGAAATGTACAAAAACAATAAACAGCAAACGAAACGTGCAGCAAATGCAGTGCTCACAGGCAACTGCACAAAAAACAAGATGCAACAAAACACAGTGGGGAAATGGCTGCCTAAATATGATCCCCAATCAGAAACAACGATAAACAGCTGCCTCTGATTGGGAACCATACCTGCCCAACATAGAAATAAATGCACTAGATCACCCACCCTAGTCACACCCCGACCTAACCGAAATAGAGAATAAAAAGGCTCTCTATGGTCAGGGCGTGACATATCCAGACCCTTCAGAAAAATCTAAGGGTTAAGTCAGGGCCAAGGAGGAGGCGGAGGGAGTGAATTTGGACCAGCAAATAATGTGTATGTGCCACCTAAGAGTTTCAATACCAATCATGTCTGTTCATTCAGGTTGAAGTTCACAGTGGAAGAGATGCAGGGGTCCATTGTGACCATGGAGGAGGACACTGACACTGCAGAGTGCCAGAAAAGACACAAACCGAGTAAGTGAAAAGGTACATGTCAATGACTATTTTCTTTGTCTCCACTGTACACAATGCGAGTCTGGGCTGTTACCTCTATAGGACAGCACGTTATCTTGGTTGTTTATTAATGTAACAGCAATGACAGTGAAAGTCGACTCAAAAACATGTATTGTTATGTTTGGGGCAACGACTAAAATACATTATATTAATACATTGTATTATTACTTTTTGATAGTATTCATAAATTATTGTAGCTGCATCGGTCTTGAATTTGAATCACATTGACGCTTATGTAATATCTGTTTTTTCTGACATAATTTATATAAAAATAATGACACATTTTCTTCCCTAAACCAGATAAGTTGTGAATTAAAAATATGGCGACATTTTGTAGTTTATTTTTCTAACCCCTATATATTCTTCAATATCATTATGATATGTAAATGTATATGTACCTTCATTAAACCCTACATAACGTTACATAACACTTTTAAAAGTGTGTTTTCAGTTCTTCAGATTTAAACCTGAAATGTGGGAGCCTCATGATTTAATTAGGGTCCCTTAGTAAACCTTCATGTCAAATAATGTTAGGATAGGTTCATCTGTTTTTGACTTATGAGTCATTCCAGTTTTTGCACCTTTGGGGGGCGCTACTAGGCACCCCATGGCCACCAGGGGTATGGGATTGCATAAATATGTCTGATTTATCCCAAATATATTTTGTGCCAAGCCACAAGTCAGAGCTACAAGAAAACACACTTTTGGGGATTCCATGACCAGACATGGTTTGTTAAAATAGGTTTTCTAGGGTGTATAGCACTTCATGGAAGAAAACAAGTGTATGTATGTAAATGTTCATAAAAAATGTTTTATATTGATATTGGAGCCTTGAGAACCTCGGAAATATATTATTTAAACATTCTACACCCTTTATATGGCCATTCAATCCCGATACCCATTCTTCGCATAATGGCCATAACCGCACCTATTTTGCCATGGTTTTCGGCAAAGCATATTTTTGATTAGCAAGACAATTATACACTGAATTCTCACTTTCTATCCAAATAGAGCAGCTTTGCCATGATTTGGCTTTCACCTTCAGAAAACACATCCCTCTGTTAACAGAGGGATGCTACTGAACCCAAGCAGATAAATGCACCTGTAAAAATCATGCAGCATGTCAATATGATGCAGTGGTAGCTTCCATAAAGAAGCCTACAGAAAGAATGCACGTAAGGTAATAAACGTAATAGCATGGTAGGCTATATATACAGCATATAAACCATGATGCTATACAAGTAGGCCTATATGTATTTTAATCTATAGCTATACTTAGCCTATTATAGGCCTGTAATTAACTGCTCTATGGAGATGAGCTTATTATCGCATAGGCCTATAATAGCCCTGTATTGCGTAGCCTATTTGAAGGTCAGTTGGCAATATAATAAGCTATAACCCAATAAGTTGTTCCCTGTTAAAAATGGTAACAGGAGCCCTGCGCGGCCTAAATAGTGAAACACAGTAGCAGCCCTTTGAAAACACTTTCATTCTTAATGACACCCCTCACGCAGGTCCACTGATGTGGGAACTTGCCTACATATTAAATGTCACGACTTCAGCCGAGGTTGGCTCTCCTGCCCGTTCGGGCTGTGCTCAGCGGTAGTCGTCACCGTCCTATTAGCCACTACCGATCCCTTTTTCGGTTATCTGTTGGTTTTGTCTGATTGTTTTCACCTGTGTGTTAGTTTATTAGTATCTGTATATAATGTAGGTTGTCCCGCCCTTGTTTTGTGCGGGATTGTTTGTTTTTGACATTTCGTTTCGGCTGTCGGTGTTTTTGTGTTTTATTTCTCCGGTTTGTCTGTTTATTCCTGTTTTGGATATTTTTCACCCTGTTTGTATTTTGGGTTGTCCCAAAATACAAAGATTCCAAGATGGGTGGAATCTCTGCGCCTGATTCCACCCATCTTGAATAGTCGTGACATTAAATCTAAGTATTTGCTTTTCAAAATGCAATATTCCCATCACTTTTGATGATTGTTTTCTCATTCCTCACAATAAAATCACTAGGGCTACTAAAGTTGTTCAGACCAATCCACTGCTCACCTAAATCAATCAGCATTGTGCCAGTTGCCTATCTTAGTAGGCTATAGTTTGTGAACTGTATACTGTCAAATTCCTTTTTTTTGTACCATGAATATAATAAATGTCATCAATTAATTTAGGTAAAATAACTATTAAATCATATGCTGCTGTAAATAGGCATACTATGTTATTGTCCTCCATCATGCAGTAAGCTTTAACAGGACACATGTCCTATCATTTGAAATGATGGTGTAGGGTACAATGCACTGCTGATATGTATGGGTTGGGCAACAGTGCATTACACTCAATATCAGATTACAAAGATGATGTTGTACTTAGAATGTTGCAAGGGGCAGCAATGGCTTGCAGCATGCTGCACCAACACGTTTTATTATATCAAAATAATTACTTCATACTATGTAAACGACTGAAACACACTCAGAGCTGTTAGTGCTTAATGCATTCATTTATTAAGACATTTATTTATTTATTTTAGCAGTCCTATTGAGACCAAGGACTAATTTGCAACTCACAATTACACAAAAATCCCAATCAAGGCAGCATGGAAAATACAAAAACATTATTTTTAAATCATGAAGAACAACCACATTCCACAGTAAAGAGGTTCTTAACCAACAGACTGAGTTACTGATGATGTCGCCATAGTCTAAGATCAGAAGAAATGCAGGTGAGGAGAGGAAACATGGCAACAAATGGCTGAAATGACACATTCCTTCTCCACTAGCGCATCATCAGGCAAATTACATTTCCCTGGATGGGTTCAGAAGGTGAGGGGTCAGGGGTCATTGTCAGGAGACCAGGCTGCTCCCCCTCTCCTTCATGAGAGAGAGAGTCCGAGAGAAAGAGGCCGTGGTGGTGTATGATTTCAGAAAGCATAATAGCAGTTGCCATCTGAGCTCTCAGCAATAGGACTTCTATCTTCATCTGAGTTTTCATTTGCATCAGTCATTAAAAATAGCCCCTTCTCCCAGAATCAGCTTTTGATAGGTGTTCCTGGTGTTGTCTTGGTCTTGTGTCAGTTCACTCAATCTTCTCTTCAAATCAAATCAAATTTTATTCAGGAGGAAGAGAAGGCCATTCCTCCCTCCCTCTGACAACTCTACTGCATTGCCTAAAAGTCACATGTAAAGTAGTAAATTATTAACAATTACACAAAATAGTAGGAAGGGTATTTGTAAAGCAAGACAAAAAGTTCAGTCCAAAAATAGTATAAACCTCAACTCACTCTGATCTTGCAGCTGTACGGACAGTGCCCCCAGAGTTCCCGCTGCTCTTTGTCGGCTCCCCAGTGCCTCCAGAGTTCCCGCTGCTCTATGTCGGCTCCCCAGTGCCTCATCATCTCCTGCACCAGGATCCTCTCTTCCTCCTGCAGTCCGTTCACCAACATCAGTCTGTTGAAGATGGCCTTTTTGATGGCAAGATGGCTGTTGTCTGTGAGATGTAAACTTACAGAGGTGTATAACAGAACAACAGCAATGACTGCCGCCTATGCTGAAGGTAAACATTTAATCACAATAGCTACCTTCTGCAATCATATACTTATACTTACTGGTGCCAAGTCTCTCCCATTGCCACACAAAGTTGTCAGTATTGAGCATCCACTGTGGGGAGACTAAACTCTGCCTGGTGCTCGTGAGGTTGAACAATGGCAGCTGTCAAGGCTGCTTTGTCCTCAACTATTTTTCTCAGAATCTGATGCCTCCTGTTGTTGCTGTCTGAATAAAAAAGGGTGATAAGATGGACTGTATATTCAGATATATTAGATGACTATGAGTTATAGAGCTACTATAGAGGCACAAACAAAGAGAGTACAAAGCAATCAACTAATTTCTGTTTATGGTCACATGATTTCTCAGTTTAATGAAATGTTTTGCATTAGATCAATTAATAACATAGCGCGTGCCTACATTTGACCATTAACATGGTCTGATGCGAATGACTAATGCATTTCTTTTCACAAATCAGTTTTACTGCTTGATTTCTAATGTGTTTGAGGTCATATTGTTGTTGGGGCTTACCTGTCAAACAGTAGAGGTAGTGTTTCCTCTGTTTCACAATGAGGTAATGCCCCTCAATCTTCTTCTGGAGATGCCCTGTCTGACTATCCTGAAGGTTGGCTGTCAAACATAGGACAAGTTACAAACATGACTCCACTGACATCAATGCAATTATGAAGTTGAGAGACAGAGAAACATTCACTTTTCTACATGTTGGATTCTGGCTTGAAATATGCTTATTCCTGTCATCATATTAGAATGTATTGATTACTTTACTTGTATACTAAATGTATAGGTTAATGAAGGGTGAATGAAGGGTCAATGAAGGGTGAATAGGAACTTTGGGTATGGAAAATTACTGTGAGACAAGGGGAAGGGCAGAAAGTGAATATTCTGTTGCTGAATATTGATATTTCTAAGGAAGAAGACAAAGGGGAGCAGTCTAGTTTCCATTCTTGATACTGCAGGCCAGTTGCTGAGGAACTAGGACAATGAGGGATGTGGAACTCAACTGGAGATAAGATCAGCAGTTGAAGAGAGAAGACACTGCTGGGAGGGGGGCCATAGGGGCCCACCCCGAAAACCATCTGACTACAGTCCTATCCCATACACACACACTTCCACACCTATGAGGGTCCTAGACTTAGGCAGGCCATGACAATACCAGTGAGAGGAACATACTGTGTTTCATACTCTGTCTACTCAGATGGTAAAAAAATATGGTTGTGGGTAGAATAAACTTGGTTTGAACTTTTTCTGGTTGTCCGTTTCAGGTTTTGCTCTATTTGTTCAGAACCTAATGTACCTTCAGACATGTAGAAATAGATAAACATGAATGAGAAAGCAGATATAGCAAAAAAATATATATATTATTAAACACCCCAACATAAAATTGGCAACAATTTGCCAACATAAAATTCATGTTAGTGAACTTCCTCTTATTCCAACCCATATATCACTAGCCACTTTAAACAATGCTACCTTATATAATGTTACTTACCCTACATTATTCATCTTATATGCATACGTATATACTGTACTCTACATCATCGACTGCATCCTTATGTATCACTAGCCACTTTATAACTATGCCACTTTGTTTACTTTGTCTACATACTCATCTCATATGTATATACTGTACTCGATACCATCTACTGTATGCTGCTCTGTACCATCACTCATTCATATATCCTTATGTATATATTCTTTATCCCCTTACACTGTGTATAAGACAGTAGTTTTGGAATTGTTAGTTAGATTACTTGTTGGTTATCACTGCATTGTCGGAACTAGAAGCACAAGCATTTCGCTACACTCGCATTAACATCTGCTAACCATGTGTATGTGACAAATAAAATTGGATTTGATTTTATTTTATTTTGATTGCCAGTGGTGTGATAATGTCTGTCTGTACTGTTGAACATCTTCATTCAGCTATTCTAATAAATTACTACTCTGTGGGTCATCAATCAACATAAAGATATGTCATGTAAGATTTAAAAAATGACAATAAAATCATTAACATTATATACAGTGGCTTGCAAAAGTATTCACCCCTCTTGGCATTTTTCCTATTTTGTTGTCTTACAACCTGGAATTGAAATGGATTTTGGGGGGGTTAGTATCATTTGATTTACACAACATGCCTACCACTTTGAAGATGCAAAATATTTTTTATTGTGAAACAAACAAGACCAAAAAACTGAAAACTTGAGTGTGCATAACTATTCACCCCCCCAAAGTCAATATTTTGTAGAGCCACCTTTTTTTATAGCTAATTATAAATCAATAATAATACATATGTTTCACCTAATGTTGTTTTTGATCTTTTTATCACCTTAGGTTCTTGTGAACATTGCACGTTTTGAACTTCTATCTGCCAGTTATGGCCTGTAGGCCTCATTGACTTGAGCTCATGCAACTCGTTTTTGAGTAAAAAAATAATGTATGGCTTATTTTATCTATAACAAATACTCAAATACTCAAATGAAACACATCGTGCAATTCATCACAGACTGCTTTGTGTCAAAGTTTAACAAGGACTCTCTCCTCCTCACCAATGTCATGATCAAAGATGTGATCAAGAGCCTCACATACAGTATATCGTTTGGTCATTGTGCTGCCACAGAATGAATTGTGAGCAAGGCCTCAATTTTTTTATATACCTGTGTTGTAAGAAAAGTTCAATATATTATTGAATCAATGTTTGTGAGAATGCCAACAGGTGTGGTTCCCGTGGGGGAAAGATTTTTTTGGTTAAAGGTTCCTGTGGGGGTTGCCATGGAAGCCAAGAAGGGGAGCGAGGTGTGTGTGTGTTATCAAACACACATCCATGTGGGCTTCTATGTAACGGCGTTCGTCTGTTGAAAGAAGAGAGTCGGACCGAAATGCAGCATGTTGGTTACTCATGACTTTAATGAAAGAATCACGGTACATGAAATAACTGAAAAACGAAAACAACAAACGGAACGTGAAACTAATTACAGCCTATCTGGTGAATACTACACAAAGACAGGAACAATCACCCACGAAATACAAAGCGAAACTCAGGCTGCCTAAATACGGTTCCCAATCAGAGACAACGAGAATCACCTGACTGATTGAGAATCGCCTCAGGCAGCCAAGCCTATACAACACCCCTAATCAGCCGCGATCCCAAATACTACAAACCCCAATACGAAAAACAACATATAAACCCATGTCACACCCTGGCCTACCCAAACATATAACAAAAACACAAAATACAATGACCAAGGCGTGACAGTCTAGGAGAGGAAGTGTGTTACCAGAGAATGACAGACTTTGATGACAAAGTTTGATGACGAAATTTGCCCACGAAGGACCACCTCCCCACCTTCCTGTTCAAGTGAGCACAGCACAACAAGGTGAGTCCAAACATGTCTTGTATGCTGCTGTATAAATGATGTAATATGCCATGGAGATATGTTACTGTAGCTAAGAAAGTAATACTAAGTGTATGTTGTGTAGTAAGCTGTTAGTAGCCCTTGTGCCTCACCTTAATAATTTGGTCTATTTTCCTCTCTTAATTGTGCCTACTGTTCTGACTTGGTGGTGCACATTTAGCCTATAACCTGTTTTAGAGAAATGTAATCATCTAATATTGTAAGAGCTTTCATTGTCTGCTTTATAGTCCCTCTTTATTTATCCTATGGCTCTGACTTGGTGTACAGGGAGAATACTGTAAGAACGGCCCATGTTCTGAATTCTGTCGCTGTACATTTCGAAAGTGCTGAACAAATAGTTATATTGACTACGTCTGTCCCTGCTTGCTCATTAAGGTCTTATTCAAAATTACAGCTTGCCTCTTACCTGCTTGTCATCCCCGTATGCCATAGTTTGTGTATATCAACTGTCAGTAGAAACCACATTTGTTTAATCAAGTCAGCCATATCAGCTGTGTTTTTTTAAAGGCAGTAAATGAGGCTGAATGAACTGTTTCTCTGCCAGACAAGGCTCCGCTGATAGCCAGGACTAGCAGTGGTAAGGTGTTGGTCCTGTTGTTGGGACTCTGCTGTTGGGACAGCTTTATGTAGGCTCTAACAGCACCGTTTGTCACCGTTATTGTGCAATTAATGTATTGTTTAGTGTTGTGCTGTGCTGTGCTGTGTAGTGTCTTTGCTGACATGCATCCCACATTTGTTTTTACCACACCAAGATTGACATGCTAAAATCACCACTGACAATGAAAAAGAGTGAATATGCAGAGTGCACACTCACCTGGGATATTGCTGATGCTCTCTGCTGGTGCCAATAAGGTAGGCTACACTGTTGTTCGCTCGATGAAGTTGAGAAAATGTAACTAAAAGACAGATTAGAGTATTTACATTGTCTTCTCTTTCCAGCAACCATTTGTTTTCCCGCAATTGTATTTTGAAATGCCTGGCTGGGCCTCTACTTCTCACTAACAGTTGCAACTCAAAAATAATGTATTTGGTATTTTCTGCTGTCCAAGTTGCTCATGCTGCCTTTCCTTCTGACTGTAGGCAATGTGATTTAAAACAATCCAAGCTAATGATCCTTTGTGGCCAAATCATGCTTTAGTAGACTATTTTGAATGCTTTTATTTATTTTTGGATAGACAGGAGTAGTCTAATAGGTGTATCATTTTGTCAATTTAATTCAATTTACTTTAGGGAAGGCTTCCCCAAGCCTTATGGATGCGTCGCCTATGATCGTGACTTTCAGGGATTTTATGTTTGCATAAGAGGTACATTGAGTCATTGTTGCTTCTGAAAATCTTATGCTGTTCAGCCTACCTTGTCCTCATCTACATCGATCACCTGTGTGCATCAGTTGATGGTTAAATGAGCTAGAATGATTGCACAGCTACAATCCACAGATTTGAAGTGTTTCTGTTGCCTATGTCATCACAAAACTGCGTTGGGATCTCCTTACATTTTGCACAGATTTTCTTCATTTTGGGCTCGAGAAGCACCGTCGTCCTGATACAGTACATGCCACTGGCCACTTGAAATATGGAAGTTTTTTAAAAAAAAAATCAATGAAAAAAATATTTCACCTTTATTTAACCAGGTAGGCTAGTTGAGAACAAGTTCTCATTTACAACTGCAACCTGACCAAGATAAAGCATAGCAGTGTGAACAGACAACAACACAGAGGTACACATGGAGTGAACAATTAACAAGTCAATAACACAGTAGAAAAAAAAAAAAAAAAAAAAAGTCTATATAGAGAGTCTATAAACATTGTGTGCAAAAGGCATGAGGAGGTAGGTGAATAATTACAATTTAGCAGATTATGTGATAAATGATCAGATGGTCATGTGCAGGTAGAGATACTGGTGTGCAAAAGAGCAGAAAAGTAAATAAATAAAAACAGTATGGGGATGAGGTAGGTAAATTGGGCGGGCTATTTACCGATGGACTATGAACAGCTGCAGTGATCGGTTAGCTGCTCAGATAGCAGATGTTTAAAGTTGGTGAGGGAGATAAAAGTCTTAATGCTCTGGAATTGAGATTATTAGCAAAATATTCAGAGACTAACAGGCTGAACAGATACACATTTCTTAGTAGGGGGAATTACATTGAATCTGATTATTATTCCAATGATTTACTGCACGTAGGGGTGGGGTGCCACGACTAACCTACGTTGTAATTCACTTTGACCAAATTAAACTTCCATGAAATGCTTGATATTGACATTGGATTGTACATTTCCAATACAGCTAATAACGTAGCACCGATTATATACCATAGATGACCACAGAATTCCTTGCTCCTCTGTCATCCTCAGAATGTTCAATGATTTTCTAGATGCTGTTGTGCTCGCACATGTCCACAGGGAGAGAGGCAGCAGAGTATATGTTACTGGCCTGTCCTCCTCTGCTCCTCCTGGTACTATGACTGGGGCCAGGAGTTAACCCTTGTCAGGTCCTATAGAAAATGTTCTTGTCTGACTCATAACTATGTTCACTGACTGGCATGTGAGTTAAGCTTTTGAGCTGCTTAATTTGAGGTTATGTGATATCATTATAATTGATTTCCATTATCTTTGAAGGTGTTGGATTCTGGGGTAATCTTTGAACATTGTTATACTCAGAGTATAGGAACATTAGTTAGAAAGGAGACATGCGGGGTGCCAAAATGAAGCTCGGAGGGGCTGAGTGCAGAGAAAACAATTGCATGTGACAGTACTGCTAAGGATAGAAACCATTAAAGGCTCATATCACTTAGTTCCCTGCTTAGCAAGAATGATGCAATGTTTAGAGATAAGGAGGAAACTTCACCCAATGTGGGGTATGAATACCACCACAGGGGATGCCATCTATTGGTCTGAATTACAGCTCTAATGACCCTTTGGGAAGAATTAAACTTGGTTAAGCTTCTCTAGTGTCCGTGAGTTATTTACTCTGAACAATTAAAACCTAACAAAGGATATACATAGGTTTAATAACAGTTTAATAACAGTTTTCTCTTTTTGTTCTTCAAAGAAAAGATCTAAGGACAGGATCGAGTTAACAACACACACAAGTGAGTAAATGATGGAGTGTAACGGCGTTCGTCTGTTGGTAGAGAGTCGGACCAAAATGCAGCGTGGTGGTTACTCATGTTCTTTAATGAAGAAAAGACGATACATGAAATAATACAAAAACAACAAACGAAACGCGAAACCTATTACAGCCTATCTGGTGAACTAACACAGAGACAGGAACATTCACCCACGAAAACACTCACAGAATATGGCTGCCTAAATATGGTTCCCAATCAGAGACAACGAAAAATCACCTGACTCTGATTGAGAATCGCCTCAGGCAGCCATAGACTAATTAGTCACCCCACAACACCCCAAGAAAAAAACGCACCACAATAACCCATGTCACACCCTGGCCTGACCAAACAAATAAAGAAAACACAAAATACTAAGACCAAGGCGTGACAGAACCCCCCCCTAAGGTGCGGACTCCCGGACGCACCTCAAAACCATAGGGAGGTTCCGGGTAGGCGTCTGTCCATGGTGGCGGCTCCGGCTCGGGACGTGGACCCCACTCCATAAATGTCTTAGTTCCTCCCCTTCGCGTCCTGGGATAGTCCACCCTCGCCGCCGACCATGGCCTAGTAGTCCTCACCCAGAACCCCACTGGACTGAGGGGCAGCTCGTGACTGAGGGGCAGCTCGGGACTGAGGGGCAGCTCGGGACTGAGGGGCAGCTCGGGACTGAGGGGCAGCTCGGGACTGAGGGGCAGCTTGGGACTGAGGGGTAGCTCGGGACTGAGGGGAAGCTCGGGACTGAGGGGCAGCTCAGCACTGAGGGGCAGCCCAGCACTGAGGGAAAGCCCATCACTGAGGGAAAGCCCAGCACTGAGAGGAAAGCCCAGTACTGAGGGAAAGCCCAGGCTGAGAGGAAGCCCAGATACTGGCTGGCTGGCGGATCTGGAAGGCTGGTAGTTGCAGATCTGGAAGAGTCTGGCTGACTGGCAGATCTGGAAGAGGCTGGTTGACTGGCAGATCTGGAAGATCATGGCTGACTGGTGGTTCTAGCTGCTCTGGCTGCTCTATGCAGACTGACAGCTCTGGCTGCTCCATGTATACTGGCAGCTCTGGCTGCTCTATGCAGACTGGCAGCTTTGTGCAGACTGACAGCTCAGGCTGCTCCATGCAGAATGACAGCTCAGGCTGCTCCATGCAGGCTGACAGGTCTGGCTGCTCCATGCTGACTGGCAGCTCTGGCTGCTCCATGCAGTCTGGCAGCTCAGGCTGCTCCGAACAGGCAGGAGACTCTGGCAGCGCTAGAGAGAAGGATGGCTCTGGCTGTGCTGAACAGGCGAGGCGCACTGAAGACCTGGTGCGTGGTGCTGGAACTGGTGGTACTGGATCGAGGACACACACAGGAAGCCTGGTGCGGGGAGCTGCCACTGGGGGACTGGTGTGTGAAGGTGGCACAGGATGGACCGGACCGTGAAGGTGTACTGGAGAGCCTGAGAGCAGGGCTGGCACAGGACGTGCAAGGCTAGATAGGTACACAGGAGGCCTAGTGCGTGAGGCTGGCACAATTTTCACCAGCCGACTAACACGCACCTCAGGACGAGTATGGAGCGCTGACCCAGGTGCCATTAAATCTCAGACACGCTCCGTCGGACAAATATCACACCTATAGCACCATACTAGCAACTCCCTCATTACTCTCTCTGTCATGTTTTGTCTTATATTGTCTTGTCATTTTGCTTTTCCTTCTGTTCGTTTTCCCCCTGCTGGTCTTTTTAGGTTCGTTCCCCTTTTTTCTCTCTCCCTCTCTCTCTCTCTTCTCTCTATCGTTCCGTTCCTGCTCCCAGCTGTTCCTATTCCCCTAATCAATCATCTAATCTTTTCACACCTGTTCCGTATCTTGCCCTCTGATTAGAGTCCCTATTTCTCCCCTTGTCTTCCGTTTCTGTCCTGTCGGATCCTTGTATATTGTTCACCGTGCTGTGTCTTTGTATCGCCCTGTCGTGTCGTGTTTCCCTCAGATGCTGCGTGGTGAGCAGGTGTCTGAGTCTGCTACGGTCAAGTGCCTTCCCGAGGCAACCTGCAGTTTATTATCGAGTCTCCAGTCAGTTCTCGTGATTACGAGTGGAATTGTTTTTTATGCTTTATTTACCGCTCCGATTTGTCTAGGAGTATTGCTATTTCCTTTAACTGGATTAAAAACTCTGTTTTCGCCAAGTCGCTTTTGGGTCCTCATTCACCTGCATAACACTCTCCTCCACTTTCCCCATTAACTCCTTCACAGTCTCTGCTTTGCTCACCTCTAACACCGGCTCTGGTTCTGGTCTCCTCCTTGGCTCCTCACGATAAACAGGGAGAGTTGGCTCAGGTCTGACTCCTGACTCTGCCACACTCTCCCTGAGACCAGATCTCTTTGTCAATACTTTCATTGCTGACATGGATGATCAATTCATGCATGTAGTTCAAGAGAAATCCAGCCAAGCACAACGTCCTACCAAACCTGTCGAACTGGGACAAAGCTCAAGGCCTGCAAGTCCTGCCTGGTGGGTTTGACCTCTTTCTGTGAGACTCACCTGCAGCCTCATCAGATAGCCCCAGCCCTAAAGAGATACACACTGATTGACCCTGTGGACAACCTGGAAGAAGACAAGACGTGAAAGAAGCACAACAAATTCCTGGAGGTGTTCTGTAGGACTAACCAGATGTGTGTCTGCCAGTTCTGCACTGAGACAGACCACAAATATCACCACACTGTCCCTATAGAGGAAGAGTGTGAAGAGAGGAAGGCTCAGCTGGGGAAGACAGAAGCACAAGTGCAGCATCTGATCCAGGAGCGACTGCAGAAGATTCAGGAGATGAAACACTCAGTAGATCTCAGAAACAAATACACACAGACAGAGAAAGCAAAAACCATTCAACTCTTCTCTGATATGGTGCAAAGCTTTCAGAAAATCCAGACTGACTACATGGAGGTGGTTGAGGAGGAGAAGAAAGCAGAAGAGAGGTGGGCTGAAAGGCTCATTTGGGGGTTGTAGCAGGAAATCGCACTGAGCTAGAGAAGCTCTCAAACACTGAAGACCACCTCCACCTTCTCCAGAGCTCTGCATCCCTCTGCAGTTTTCCTCCCACCATGGACTGGTCTCAGATCAGTATTCACACTAAGCTGTGTGTAGGAAACTTGAGGATAGCTCTGTGTCAGCTCGCAGAGACTCTGAGAATCATGCCCCAGCTGTTAGATACAGTGAAGACTTTACATAAGTCATTGTGTGATTCTGAGCACCAGAGGATGCAGCAGTATGCAGTGAATGTGACTCTGGACCCTGATACGGCAAACTGCAAACTTGTCCTATCTAAGGACAGGAAACAAGTAAGACTTGGAGATATAAAATCTTCCTGACAAACTAGCAAGGTTTGATACTACTCTTTGTGTCCTGGGAAAGGAGGGATTCTCTTCAGGGAGATTCTACTATGAGTTGGAGGTTAAGGGGAAAACTGACTGGTCTATAGGAGTGGCCAGAGAGTCCATCAACAGGAAGGAAAGGCTTACACTGAGCCCTGAGAATGGATACTGGATTCTGTCACTGAGGAATGGAGATGATTACACCGCTGGTGCACCGTTCTATCCATACTTCTGCCCTGGTAAACGTAGTGGAACTCTGCCCCTCTGATCATCTCAACTCTCAATGAAATTGAACTTTTTCCGGTCAGCTGATTGTCATTCCTTATTGGGGTTGTGCAAAGAGAGGGAACATTCCCGGAAAAGTACCAATAATCAATAATTTGGGGATTCTTCAATAAAATGTAAGATGAAGAAAAATGCTGAAGATATAAACTATGTTTTTAATATTTTTGTAATTCTAGCAGACGCTCTCATCCAGAGGTGCCTTCCTCAAGGACACATCGACAAGATTTTTCACATAGTCGACTCTGGGATTTCAGGTTTCTGGCCCAACGCTCTTAACTGCTAGGCTACCTGCCACCTTTATATGAAAAATAGAATCCCAAAACTGTCAAATATTAACCTAAATATAACTTAACAATTTAGTGAATATCATTGCTGCTTTTTATGAAGATTTCAACATGGAATATCCTTTATGTTCTTAACTTTCTTTATATTTTATATATCTTTGTTGTATTTTTATGGGGGCCGAAGCGGTCTCAATAGTTAAATACTTTCAGATTTGCTTTCAAATGCCATGATTGTTGATAAGATGTTTGTTTAATGAATAAGGCTGTTTTCTCCTGAACCATATGGTCTATCCACTAGAAATGCATGGAAAACATGGGCACAGTCATAAAGAATCAGAAAAATATGAATCATTTTAAATAATCAAGTGTAAATTCTCAAAGTTTCCATTTCCAAAATTACCTGTTAATTAATTATAATTTATTTCTGAAAATTCCGGTAACTTTGGAAATTTCCTGAACTTTTGCAACTAATTCGTTAAAGAGGAGATTGCAGTATGATCTTTGTCTCTCATATCAAGGAAAAATAAAAATAAACTTTTCAACCTAAAATATTTTAAGAACATTTACTTTCCATTTGAGTTCTGTATGTATTCTGTACCATCAAATGGCAAGTGTCTTTAGGGCTGGGGCTATCTGATGAGGCTGCAGGTGAGTCTCACAGTAAGAGGTCAGACAAACCAGGCAGGACTGGCAGGCCTTGAATTATGTAAAGAATTCAGACCCCTTGACTGTTTCATATTTTGTTACGTCACAGCCTTATTCCAAAATTAATTAAATTGTTTTTTCCCCTCCTCAATCTACACTTACTACCCCATAATGACAAAGCAAAAACATGTTTTTAGAAATGTTTGCAAATGTAAAAAAAACAACTGAAATATCACATTCACATAAGTATTCAGACCCTTTACGCAGTACTTTGCTGAAGCACCTTTGGTAGTGATTACAGCCTTGTGTCTTCTTGGGTATGACGCTATAAGCTTGTCACACCTGTATTTGGAGAGTTTCTTCCATTCTTCTCTGCAGATTCTCTCAAGCTCTGTCAGGTTGGATGGGGAGCGTCTCTGCACATGTATTGTCAGGCCTCTCCAGAGATGTTCGATTGGGTTCAAGTACGGCCTGTGGCTGGGCTACTCAAGGACATTCAGAAATTTGTCCTGAAGCCACTGTCTGGCCACTCTACCATAAATGCCTGACTGGTGGAGTGCTGCAGAGACGGTTGTCCTTATGGAAGGTTCTCCCATCTCCACAGAGGAACTCTGGAGCTTTGTCAGAGTGACTATCAGGTTCTTGGTCACCTCCCTGACCAAGGCTCTTCTCCCTGAATTGCTCAGTTTGGCCGAGCAGCCAGCTCTAGGGTGAGTCTTGGTGTTTCCAAACTTCTTCCATTCAAAAATGATGGAAGCCACTGTTTTGGGGGAACTTCAATACTGTAGACAATTTTTGGTACCCTTCCCCAGATCTGTGCCTTGACACAATCCTGTCTCGGAGCTCTACGGACAATTTCTTCAACCTCATAGCTTGGTTTTTGCTCTGACATGCACTGTGAATTGTGGGACCTTCTATAGACAGGTGTGTGCCTTTCCAAATCATGTCCAATCAATTGAATTTACCACAGCTGGCCACCAATCAAATTGTAGAAACATCTCAAGGATGGTCAATGGAAACTGTATGCACCTGTTCTCAATTTCGCATCTCATAGCAAAGGGGCTGAATGTTTATGTAAATAAGTTATTTGTGTTATTTTTTTTGTAAATTAGCAAACATTTCTGAAAACCTTTTTCACATTGTCATTATGGGGTATTGTGTTTAGATTGATGAGTTTTAAAATAAAATGTAATCCATTTTTACTTTCTGAATGCACAGTACACTATAATGAAGATCACATCCTTCATTGTCATTGTATCAGAACGTATCATCTGTGTTCAACCTTCCCAAGTTCTCTCACGTCACCCCGCTCCTCCGACTGGCTTCAGTTGAAGCTTGCCAAGACCATGGTGCTTGCCTATTTACAGGCTCTGATCAGGCCCTTAAGGGCACTGCGTTTCCACCTTGGCCTGCTCGTTCCCTACCACTGAGGAAGTACAGTTCCCGATCAGCCCAGTCAAAACTGTTCGCTGCTCTGGCTCCCCAATGGTGGAACAAACTCCCTCACGACGCCAGGACAGCGGAGTCAATCACCACCTTCCGGAGACACCTGAAACCCCACCTCTTTAAGGAATACTTAGGATAGGATAAAGTAATCCTTCTCACCCCCCCCCCTTAAAATATTTAGATGCACTATTGTAAAGTGGCTGTTCCACTGGATGTCATAAGGTGAATGCACCAATTTGTAAGTCGCTCTGGATAAGAGCGTCTGCTAAATGACTTAAATGTAAATGTATCATCATTGTCTGTGGTGGTGAATCTCATATTGCCTCTATTTACACTATTTGCTTTTTTTGTTTACTTATAATGATGCTATCGTGAAACACACACACACACACACACACACACACACACACACACACACACACACACACACACACACACACACACACACACACTCACAAAATCTAATTTCATAGCATCTCCATGGCCGGCAGTGGGTTATCCCATCCTGCACCATGGTTTATGCATCTTTATGTAGGTGACCCATCCTTTCATCTGTCCTCCTCAACTGTTGCCTAGAAACCAGCAGTGGTTTGGAGCTGGAACATGGACGATACAGTACGTCATCACAATCAGATGCACTCAACCCCCGGGATACAGCCAAGACACTTCTCCCCATGGTGGCATGACTTTGCCTTATAGGTCACATTCTTGGACGGCTCTTTTTTCTCAGTGTCTCAGGAAGCAAGATGCGTCCGGTTACACTTTTGATCCATTATTTTGTGTTAAGGACAAAGAGCCTTAAGGCTCAGTTCCGATCAGCCACCAGGGCTGCATGCCACCTGGTTTGGTAATAAAATGCTGCAGGATTAGGTGGAAATGCCAGTGAGAATGATGGTGATCCTAACACTCAGTGATGTAATAGCATCTTGAAAATGGGCACGTAATCTGGGGATTAGCCACATTAACATGCTTGAAGTGAAGTAAACCTAATTTCCATAGTGCCACCCGACAACCACTGTTTCAGAGGTGGCAGATAGCCAATGTCTGCTGCTGCTCACATGATGTCATATAGGCCTATAATGTGGATACAATGAAGGCTGCTGAGGGGAGGACAGCTCATAGTAATGGCTTGAATGATGTCATTGGAATGGCATCAAACACATCAAACAGGTGGTTGATACCATTCTTTTGACTCCATTCCAGCCATTATTATGAGCCGTCATCCCCTCAGCAAGCTCCACCGGTGTGAGCTACACGTGCTGTTTAGGGTGAGCATTGTGTTCATCTGTCACACATATAGTTGTCGTGGCGTTGTATTAGTTCATGTGATGACTGTTGCTCATCGAATGATTACAAGTTTCTAATTGCGTGATTAACTGAGTCAAGCAATTATTAACTCATTAATATGGGGCACCATGGGAAAACTAGTTTTTACTGCGTTTCTATTTCCCAAATTAACTCAAAGAATATCAGAATATCGATTTTACAACAGCCGCTAATTAACCAGTTACCTCTGCAATCTCGTTCGGAACATCGTATATTCCGTGAATCTGCACGGACCCGGGCCTCACCAATGAGTTTGTAACATACCAATCTTAGTTGAATATTTATTTACTAAAAAGCAAAAATTGATAAAAGATACACATACACAAAAACACATTCTAGGCTATTGATTAGAATTTAGTATAATGGGCCAACACACTATGGCGTGTGTTACCCAAAATGGGGATTTCAAAGAGAGAGATAAAAAATAAAGTACATGAGAGAAATATACATTTGGGTGAATTTATCAGCTATGCTATTCTAACCCTAGCCTTGCCCCAAATTGCCGCTCTTATGGTTCAGAATATAATGATGTAATTACATTGGGGAGGTCTCCGAGCATTCTCTGTGTGGACTGTTCAATGGACCGTTCAGCTGCTAGATGAAGCACTACTCCGGCGCACCTCTCTGATCGTCCTCCCGATGTCAGTGTCCTTTTGCCTTAGGAGTCTGTTCCCTCACCCTTGCTCTGGAAGGGGTCTTCTGAGGACAGACAACTCTATAGCTCAGAGCTCACAGCGTTGGAATGAAACAGTGTAGATACCACAATTCGATGGGAGATGGAGGCTCGTGGTTCGACTTGAATTCACCCGCTTAGACACAGCTATTCATCCATAGCTTGGGTTGAAAAATATTTATTTGTCTTCAAACTTCAAACACGCTGCGTTTTGGGTCTGTTGACTTTTTAGACCTTGGCTGCAGCTTGGGTCACGTAGTCTTCTCTGGAAATTCTTTACTACAGGTTTTATACCCTTGGGTCAGAAGTCGCCGTAACCGCCTTTAGGGCAATTCTCTGGGCGTACCGAGTTAAGAGCAAGGTCTAGGTTTTTCTCAAATTCAATTTTAGACAACTAACTTCACATTTCATCTTTACCAAAACATTCTATTTAATTTGGACATTTTCCACACAACGTACAATGTATAAACATCAAACATATACTAGAAAACTCTTCACGTTACAATGTTTTTGTAATAACGTAATCTATTAACCTTTAATAACAAAACAAAAATTACATATATTTTCATATTCTATCTATCGTCATGACCACCATTGTGGCTGATGGAAACCATTGTTCCAAATCCCTTTATTTCATGTTTAATGTTCTGAGGCTGGTTCTCCATAGTAACAGGACAAAGGAATTTGTCTGTGGCCTGAGATTTACCAGGGGCATGAGGGGTCATAAAACCCCCACATCTTCAGACCCCTAGACCTCTCCCCCTCTGTTGGGGTTGAGAGATAATCTGTAGGGTTGTGGTCTCCTGTAACCTGACCTGATCAGGACAGTCATGACATAGTTATACGGATGTGTTTTCATTGTAGGAAAAATAATTGACAGAAACCTTGTTGAGTAATGTGGAGATTCAATTCAGTGATTTCAGGGTAGTGTTGGTTCATCCTAGTGTAACAGGTGGTTGCCTATATGACCGCGTGCGTTCTTATGACTAGGTGAATCCTTTCCAAAAAAGCAACAGTGGAGAAACAAGTTACACTCAGTTACATCATAAAGTTTAGCCCTTATTCAGCACAATGGTCAGCTCCCTCTCCACGGACTACAGATCACAGACCACAGAGACCATATGACAGAGTCAAAGCTTATTGCTATAGCTGTGAAGAAAGTGACTACATTGCCAATATGACATCTCCCACTGGGTACACCCTGGTTGAAACAAGGTTGTTTCCTCATAATTTCAATGAAATTACGTTGAACAACGTGGAATAGATGTTGAATTGAAGACTGTTCCCAGTGGGCCGTTTACAATTCAATGAAACATACTTGGCCACTCCCTCTGGAAACAGCAACCATTCTACATGAGATGGTGTTGTGTAATTACTCTCCATCTGATCCGGGAAATTATTCAAACTCAATGAGACGGAAAGAATCCCACAGTCTATCAAAGGCAGTCACATTGTTCATTTCCCACTTGCATATCACTCTCTCCCTCTATCTATCTCTCTGTGTGTGTGTGTGTGTGTGTGTGTGTGTGTGTGTGTGTGTGTGTGTGTGTGTGTGTGTGTGTGTGTGTGTGTGTGTGTGTGTGTGTGTGTGTGTGTGTGTGTGTGTGTGTGTGTGTGTGTGTGTGTGTGTGTGTGTGTGCGTGTGTGTGTGTTTGTGTGTGCGTGCGCGTGTGTGTGTTGAGTCTGTGTGTGTGTGGCTGTCAGTCTGACTGTAGTTAAAATAGAGGGGTTCTTCAGATTGAAGTTGCTCCTACTATGTACTTGGCAACAGAGTGGATAGCCCTATTCAACTCAACAGGAGTATGTAGTGACGTGGAGGAGAAATCAATTTGTTGCTCTCCAGTATTTGTGTACGTAGGCATGCATATTCAAATAAATAAAGAGGTGTATTTTGTAACGGAATGGGTTATACTCAACATCACACAAGAGTTTGGATGGACTTTATTGAAGGCAAAAGCAATGTATCTCTATGGAGAAAGTAGCTGTATGTTTTCCAAGGTAATGAAATGGTACCTCAGACTGAAGTTCTGTCCCATGGTGCAGGGGTACATCCCGCCACCCATTTTTGACTGTGTATAAAAGCGTCTGCTAAATGGCATATATTATTATATATTATAAGTTCTGTCCCTCAGGACATGCACATTTTTGTTGTAGCTCAGCACTAACCTACTTGATTCCACTAACAAATGGTTTGGTGACTGGTTGATTAGCTAGTGAGGTGTGTGATAGCAGGGCTAGCTCAAACATTTTCACTCAATGGTGTCCCCTAGGAATGATTTCAGAAATACTTGTTTGGTAACGGTACCGTCGTTGGTTTGCAGTTGTGCAGTACCTGTATTTGACCACATGATGGCAGTGTGACTCAGCTGCTCAAAGTAAAGTCACTGCTTCTTCCTTTTGTTCTCCTGCCAATATTTGTGCTATTCAGTTTTTCCTAAAATACCTATGAAAGAAAAAAATATGCGTCCTCGGGTTAAAATAAATAGCCTTTCACAGTTAATTTAATTGACTTTTTTGGTACATAATCAAGGTAATTCTGTCTAAAGCAAACAGGAATAGCACTGTTTGTTCGATTGGTTGCTAAGGAAAGCAAACACTTACTGACAAACTACTGCTTTAGTTAGTGACACCTGTTTTCATGAACATTTGTATAACTTTGTCAGTAGCACTTTATTTAACGGTACCATTTACTCTATTTCCTGCTAGGAAATGATGTGGTAACAATGGGTACATTCTGCTACTTATATTATATACTGTATATTAAATATGGTATATAGAACAACATTTCAAATAAATGCATTTGTAACTACCTGGTACAGAATAGGTGCAGGTTTTGATGAATTCAAAGGATAGAAGCAAGTCACTAATAAGTTATTATTATGTCATATATTTTCACCATGTGTTAGTGTTATCTAGATGTATTCTCTTCATGTCAGTACTGTGTGTGGAGTAGTTGGGCAGAGACGGAAGTGGGAATTGAGGTCACAGCTGGACTTTGGTCCCCTTATTGAGGTAACTTCTTAATCATCCACCGCTTGTTTGTGTGTGTGTGTGTGTGTGTGTGTGTGTGTGTGTGTGTGTGTGTGTGTGTGTGTGTGTGTGTGTGTGTGTGTGTGTGTGTGTGTGTGTGTGTGTGTGTGTGTGTGTGTGTGTGTGTGTGTGTGTGTGTGTGTGTGTGTGTGTGTGTGTGTGTGTGTGCCGGGTCTGTCCAAGGCGCTGCTGTCTTCACCCCCGGCAGG
>NC_060191.1:56320859-56390859 GCF_021184085.1 Oncorhynchus gorbuscha
TTTGAAAAAGGAAAATTACCATTGCTAAATGTTTCATTTCCCTTTTGGTAGTGCTGAGGAAGTTTGGTTCAATTTCCGACCTCTCAAATTCATTATGTTTCCTGAATAAGAAATAATTGCAAAAAAAATTCAACCACATTTCTTTTTCAAATGCTCTTTGAAAATGCTTTATGGTTTCAAGATTCGAGGCAAATCTAAGACATAAGGGATGGGAGGAGCGGTGTAGCTGACCCTGCATCGTTGACCTTTGACCTTGGTGTCATAAAGCACTGGCATTCCTGCCTTGCCTGGGGGACGAGGGGTTGAATGGATCACTGACGGCTAATAGAACCGTGTCTTAGGAAGGAAGGAAATGCTGTTGGAATGACGACACTTTGTCCCATCACTCCAAGTCTCTTTTACTACCAACACACATTACCCATGTCTGTATTAAGATAACACTTACACCCAGGCTTCATTCAGGGCCTGTGACTGGGCCCCCACTTGGTTAACTCCAGAAGTTAACGTTGAGGGACAGAGGGGGCCAGAGAGGAGTGACTCTACTCTCCAAAGTGTTCTACTTCTCTTGGCCATGCGGGGCTCTTTGCGTATGGCAAAGGGTGCAGGCGCTGAGTTAAGAGGATTAGTGACTTGAAAAAGGTAGCCGTCATTTAATTGAAGGCTTACAGGCTGCAGCAGAATAGAGGAGAAGTCAAAGTGAAGGTAACCCAGCCCAGAACATCCTGAAGAGACCACATTTGCCAAAGTCCATGTATCCCTCCTCTCGCCTTGCCCGCCTCCTCTTCTCGCCTTAGTAGCAGCACATCCCACTTTATCGCCAGGCACCAGCTTCTTAAAAGACATTTACACGTTTCACAATTTTAATCTCTTCTGCTGGTGAAAAAGGTGCCTTCTACTCGCATTATTCAAATGCTGTGATCTCTGGGGCTGCCTCGGCTGATTCCCTCCCAGTGTAGCTGGGCCATGTTGGAGGTTTATGATACATGTGCAGCTAACTCTGCTGCCTGTAGAACACTTTGATTATGATTTTGTGGCACAGCGCTGTTTGTATATTCCTAGGCAGGGTAAAGCAGACTTAGACCTCTCTGAGCCGCAACGTGTTTTGTCTGGTGGTCAGTTCTCCCATGCGTACACTTCTGAAACATCTCAGGTTGTATTTGATGTCTGAGTCCAGCACTGTGGCAGCCTGAGAGGTTGTAAACGCCTCTTTAAGTGCGCTGCTCGCCGGAGAAAGTGGGCCACTCAGACAAGTGGAAAAGGTGGAAGTAAAATATGATCATGGAAAAATGGGAAGTTGCTTGGCGTCTGCGCTTGGCAGGGCGTGATGTGAGGGGAGCAGTGGCGTGAAGGAGACAGAGAGCTGAAACACCAAGGCCTCACGAGACAGCCCAGCCCTTTTGGGTTCCTTTGTGAAAATTAGGATCATATCGCTATGAGTGACTGCCGGACGGTTGGAGACAGAGGTGGGATCAGAAGGAGGTAAGGCAGGTAAGGGATGACCTAATCTGGCCCCTAATAACCTGCTTCACACACACCGCCTGCCTGATTCAGCAGCACTATGGTCTGGCTGATAACAGGAGGAAAGGAGGAGAGGGGAGGGGAGGACAGCCGGACCCCAGCAACCCTCATTATCTCACACTCCGAGGCTGATTGGCCCTGTTTGACTCTGAACAACTGGCGGTCGCTGGCTGGTAAGGGGCCCCTCTCACTCTATCTCTCAATCCCCCTCAGTCTGTCTCTCTCTCAATACCCTGTCTCTCTCTCAATACCCTGTCTCTCTCTCTCTCTCTCTCTCTCTCTCTCTC
Source organism: Oncorhynchus gorbuscha (assembly GCF_021184085.1). NCBI lineage: Eukaryota > Metazoa > Chordata > Actinopteri > Salmoniformes > Salmonidae > Oncorhynchus > Oncorhynchus gorbuscha. The sequence goes on from NC_060191.1 coordinate 56,322,665, forward strand.
TCTCTCTCTCTCTCTCTCTCTCTCTCTCTCTCTCTCTCTCTCTCTCTCTCTCTCTCTCTCTCAATCTCTCTCAGTCTCTCTCTCAATAACCTCTCTCTCTCTCTCTCTCTCTCTCTCTCTCTCTCTCTCTCTCTCTCTCTCTCTCAATCTCTCTCAGTCTCTCTCTCTCTCTCTCTCTCTCTCAATACCCCGCTCTCTCTCTCTCAATCCCCATCAGTCTCTCTCTCTCAATTCAATTCAATTCAATTCAATTAAATTCAAGGGGCTTTATTGGCATGGGAAACATATGTTAACATTGCCAAACCAAGTGAGGTAGATAATATACAAAAGTGAAATAACCAATAAAAATGAACAGTAAACATTACACTCACAGAAGTTCTAAAAAATAAAGACATTACAAATGTCATATTATGTACAGTTGATGTCAGAGTTTTACATACACTTAGGTTGGAGTCACTCGTTTTTCAACCACTCCACAAATTTCTTGTAAACAAACTATAGTTTTGGCAAGTCGGTTAGGACATCTATTGTGTGCTTGACACAAGTATTTTTTCAAACAATTGTTTACACACAGATTACTTCACTTATAATTAATTCACTGTATCACAATTCCAGTGGGTCAGAAGTTTACATACACTAAGTTGGCTGTGCCTTTAAACAGCTTGGAAAATTCCAGAAAAGGATGTCATGGCTTTAGAAGCTTCTGATAGGCTAATTTACATCATTTGAGTCAACTGAAGGTGTACCTGTGGATGTATTTCAAGGCCTACCTTCAAACTCAGTGCCTCTTTGCTTGACATAATGGGAAAATCAAAAGAAATCAGCCAAGACCTTCACAAGTCTGGTTCATCCTTGGGAGCAATATCCAAACACCTGAAGGTACCACGTTCATCTGTACAAACAATAGTACACAAGTATAAACACCATGGGACCATGCAGCCGTCATACCGCTCAGGAAGGAGACGCGTTCTGTCTCCTAGAGATGAACGTACTGTGGTGCGAAAAGTGCAAATCAATCCCAGAACCGTAGCAAAGGACATTGTGAAGATGATGGAGGAAACAGGTACAAAAATATCTATATCCACAGTAAAACAAGTCCTATATCAACATAACCTGAAAGGCCGCTCAGCAAGGAAGAAGCCACAGCTCCAAAACCGGCATAAAAAAGACAGACTACGGTTTGCAACTGCACATGTGGACGAAGATCGTACTTTTTGGAGAAATGTATGTCGTTATATATGTACGAGAAATGTACTCGTTATGTTTAGAGGAAAAAGGGGGAGGCTTGCAAGTCGAAGAACACCATCCCAACCGTGAAGCACTGGGGTGGCAGCATCATGTTGTGAGGGTGCTTTGCTGCAGGAGGGACTGGTGCACTTAACAAAATTGATGGCATCATGAGGATAGAGAATTGTGTATATATTGAAGCAACATCTCAAGACATCAGTCAGGAAGTTAAAGCTTGGTCATGAATGGGTCTTCCAAATGGATAATGACCCCAAGCATACTAACAAAGTTGTGGCAAAATGGCTAAAGGACCACAAAGTCAAGGTATTGGAGTGGCCTCACATAGCCCTGACCTCAATCCTATAGACAATTTGTGGGCAGAACTGAAAAAGCGTGTACAAGCAAGGAGGACTACAAACCTGACTCAGTTATACCAGCTCTGTCAGGAGGAATGGGACAAAAGGCTACCTGAAACGTTTGACCCAAATTAAACCATTTAAAGGCAATGCTACCAAATACTAATTGAGTGTATGCAAACTTCTGACCCACTGAGGATGTTATTATTCTTACATTTCACATTCTTAAAATAAAGTGGGGATCCTAACGGCCCAAAAACAGGGAATTTTTACTTGGATTAAATGTCAGAAAACAAAGTTTAAATGTATGTGGCTAAGGGACGTCCAACTTCAATTTCAACTGTATATATATATATATACACACTCTCTCTCTCTCTCTCTCTCTCTCTCTCTCTCTCTCTCTCTCTCTCTCTCTCTCTCTCTCTCTCTCTCTCTCTCTCTCTCTCTCTCAATCCCCCTGTCTCTCTCTCAATCCCCCTGTCTATCTCTCTGTCTCTCTCTCAATCCCCCTGTCTCTCTCTCTCAATCCCCCTGTATCTCTCTCTGTCTCTCTCTCAATCCCCCTGTCTCTCTCTCTCAATCCACCTGTCTCTATTTCTCAATCCACCTGTCTCTCTTTCTCAATCCCCCTGTCTCTCTCTCTCTCTCTGTCTCTCTCTCAATCCCACTCTCTCTCTCTCAATCCCCCTGTCTCTCTCTCTCTCTGTGTCTCTCTCTCAATCCCACTCTCTCTCTATCAATCCCCCTGTATCTCTCTCTGTCTCTATTTCTCAATCCCCCTGTCTCTCTTTCTCAATCCCCCTGTCTCTCTCTCTCTCTGTCTCTCTCTCAATCCCACTCTCTCTCTCAATCCCCCTGTATCTCTCTCTGTCTCTATTTCTCAATCCCCCTGTCTCTCTTTCTCAATCCCCCTGTCTCTCTCTCTCTCTGTCTCTCTCTCAATCCCACTCTCTCTCTCTCAATCCCCCTGTATCTCTCTCTGTCTCTATTTCTCAATCCCCCTGTCTCTCTTTCTCAATCCCCCTGTCTCTCTCTCTCTCTCTGTCTCTCTCTCAATCCCACTCTCTCTCTCAATCCCCCTGTCTCTCTATTCCAATACCCCTGTCTCTCTCTCTCATCCCCCCCTCTCTCTCTCCCACCCTCTCTCAATCTATTACTTTCTATCTTCATAGTATACAGGGTACATGAGATATCACACATAAACACACTTTCAAATATACATCACACACACACACACACACACACACACACACACACACACACACACACACACACACACACACACACACACACACACACACACACACACACACACACACACACACACACACACACACACACACACACACACCAAAAACACTTATTTATGTTTTATATAGGCATCTCAAGGCAGTCTTTGATGGTATTTCCACTCACACTGATTGGTCAGTATTTCTCAGAGGAAGTTACTGTTTCCACTGTCTCGCTGTATCAAAAATTGGACACAATTTAGGTTGCATGTCCTGTTACTTATGTAATACTATTACAGTTTTTAACAATTGGCACTAATTTCAGAACCTTGTGGTCAAATCTCTAGACACAAAACGGTCATCACTTGTAACACAGGCTGTCCAATGCTCAACACATTGCATTGTGCATTTATATCTTTAAAGAAACCTTGCACTTGCAGAATCATTGGTTCAAATAACTAATTTATCATGAAATACCATAGGAGCATTCATTTAGATCACCCACACACAAGATACCAATAGTTTCACGGGGTAGTTGTTCGTACCATCATTAAATATTGTAGTCCAAAATATGTGATACATGTTTCATTATGCTACTACAAGTAAATACATCACTGTAAAAGGACTAGTAGAGAGAATACTACAGACACAGTGGAATCATTGAAAAAAATATGACCTTTTTTGATGAAATACAATAAAATCACAACATAGGTTTCTTTGAATCAAAGCAAAAATAATTAGATACAAAAAAGAAAAAACAATTAAAGGTCAACTGCAGTGTTCCTCACCTGGCTTACTGTAAAACATCACTGCAGTGTTCCTCACCTGGCTTACTGTAAAACATCACTGCAGTGTTCCTCACCTGGCTTACTGTAAAACATCACTGCAGTGTTCCTCACCTGGCTTACTGTAAAACATCACTGCAGTGTTCCTCACCTGGCTTACTGTAAAACATCACTGCAGTGTTCCTCACCTGGCTTACTGTAAAACATCACTGCAGTGTTCCTCACCTGGCTTACTGTAAAACATCACTGCAGTGTTCCTCACCTGACTTACTGTAAAACATCACTGCAGTGTTCCTCACTTGGCTTACTGTAAAACATCACTGCAGTGTTCCTCACCTGGCTTACTGTAAAACATCACTGCAGTGTTCCTCACCTGACTTACTGTAAAACATCACTGCAGTGTTCCTCACCTGGCTTACTGTAAGACATCACTGCAGTGTTCCTCACCTGGCTTACTGTAAAACATCACTGCAGTGTTCCTCACCTGGATTACTGTAAAACATCACTGCAGAGTTCCTCACCTGGCTTACTGTAAAACATCACTGCAGTGTTCCTCACCTGGCTTACAGTAAAACATCACTGCAGTGTTCCTCCCCTGGCTTACTGTAAAACATCACTGCAGTGTTCCTCACCTGGCTTACTGTAAAACATCACTGCAGTGTTCCTCACCTGGCTTACTGTAAAACATCACTGCAGTGTTCCTCACCTGGCTTACTGTAAAAAGCAAGACAAAAGATTGATTACTGTCCTTCTATATTTCCATCAACCCTGTCTTGTGGATTTGGCCACAGGTTCTCATCCACATCACAATGGATGTTTTTATTAGCCAAAGATCTTGGGAAGAATCTTCGGGCATGGCGAATCCAGGCCTGACACTGGTCTGCCGTGATGTCATTGCATGTGTCATCCATGGCCTGCAGAAGGGCGGCTTGTTCATGAGGGCGCCTATCATATACCTTCCACCTCCACGTGGAGAAAAATTCCTCAATCGGCTTAAGGAAAGGAGAGTATGGGGGTAAGTACAGGGTGGTAAATTGTGGATGGGCCTGAAACCATGCTTGAGCATGGTGGAACCTGACATTATCCCACACATTATCCCACACAATGACATAGACCTGATTTAGCTCATCAAGGAAGGTTACATTCGAGCAGCGAATAATTTTTTAAATATATATTTTTATTTCACCTTTATTTAACCAGGTAGGCTAGTTGAGAACAAGTTCTCATTTGCAACTGCGACCTGGCCAAGATAAAGCATAGCAGTGTGAACAGACAACACAGAGTTACACATGGAGTAAACAATTAACAAGTCAATAACACAATAGGAAGAAAAAAAGTGGAGTCTATATACATTGTGTGCAAAAGGCATGAGGTAGGCGAATAATTACAATTTTGCAGTCTAGCCAGACACCTAGGTACTTATAGATGTCCACATATTCAAGGTTGGAACCATCCATCATGTTGCTGCCTGAAACTCAATATATAGAGTATATAGAGTAGAGAGCTTTATATGTTGTTCGACCAAACATTACAATTGGCAAGATGCGTAATCTAAGCAACTTTGAGCGTGGTATGATTGTTGATGCCACACATGGTGATTCCAGCAGCTCAGAAACAGCTGCCTTCCTGGGATTTTTACTCACTACAGTCTCTAGAGTTTACAGAGAATGGTGCGATAAACAAAACACATTCAGTGAGCGGCAGTTCTGTGGGCTAAAACACCTTGTTAATGAGAGAGGTCAGAGGTCAGAGGAGAATGTCCAGACTCATTCAACCTAACAGAAAGGCCACAAATGCTCAAATAACAGCTGATTATTAAAACAGTGGTGTGCAGAAGGGCATCTCTTAACGTACAACACCGTGAATAATTCAGGCTGTTGTGGAGGCAAAAGGGGGTCCTGCCCAGTACTAGGTAGTTGTACGTAATAAAGTGGCCTGTGAGGGTACAGTAATGTCAAATCTGAAAACGTGGCCTGGAAAAGTGGTACATGGGACCATGGAAACAGTGTCTGATAAAGAATGATGATGAAATATTACATCCATAGATAATGTAGTCCAATTCATGGGTTCATGTTCCACGGTAATTGGTGTCAATGGATCTCGTTATCCTGAAACTTTCATGATCTAAACATGGAATATTGTTTGTCAGTTTCCATAAAACTCTGCATTAAGAGTAATGCAACAGTTACTTATCATTTTGATCAGTTGTATCAATTGATTGTGAGATCGCTGTAATGAAATGAATAGACAGTCATCTCAGAAGTAATGTGTGAATTGCATTTTGAAATAGTAATACTTTGATGTTAAGTTGTGTCATTTTGAACAGCTGATTTTAGTTCAATGAACAAATGATCTTAACTTTATGTGTATTGTATCCAAGCAATTGGAAAAAGTGTTAGTTTTGAAAAATTTGCATTTTGATCATTGGTTGTGAGATTTATGTCTAGTGTTTTGAAAAATGAGCCACATTCAGGGATGTGAGAGGAGTTGGAAGGAGGTGAAGGGTTCATGACCCTTCCAACTCCTCTCACATCCCTGAATGTGGCTAGACGACAACAAGGCTTCATGTTATCCTTAAATGGTGGGATTAGTACCTGCAGCAGCATTTGATTAGACAAGACAGGGCCTTGATTGCATCCAGTCCTGTAAGTTTCCTGGCCCTAGGAGGTAATCACCCTCTTCATGTGTCTCCTCCTCCACCTCGTGTATTTGTCAGGTGTTCCTGTCTCCCACAGGAGAATGTGCCATGGCCCAGTCTTCCATTGACTTGGCTCCCTGTCTCCCTCCCCCATCACTGCTGAATGAAATCCTATTAAATGATCCTTCGTTCTCTCATAGTTGCTTTGTTCTCTGTTTAAAGAGACCCTGGCTGTGTTTGGAGCCGAGGAGAGGATAGGAGGAGGGGAAAGTGGATTGTGAGTCACCCACTCCCTCCTTCATGCTTTGTCTGCCAAATGGGGGGAGGAGGTGGGAGAGAGAGTGGGGAAGGGTGTTTGTGTGAGGCACTGATGCATGGCGTGGTACCACAAACACACATTCATTTATATGCACAAACATAATCAGAAATGTATGCATGTACATACGCATAAGCACACACAAATACACACAAAAAACACACGCTTGTATAGCGACACACATACACAAACAGTCACGCACGGACACACACACACTTACTACACACACACAATCACACACACACAGGCACAATTGGCTGAATTGTGAATACAAATTGCTGGGTGCTATGCCGTAAAACTACAGCCGGCCCTCCAGTAATGAAAATTGCAGTGTAGCCGTTGGCTATGGCTCTACCAAATGAGAACGCTACAAGTGATGCTGCAAATAGTGCCTGGGTGGCCTGGTGTAGGTCTATATGTCTATGGGAGCTCAACTGAAGCGCTACTGATATGATGCACAATCATTTTACAAGCCCAATCAGCAAGTCTCTGTCTCTAACGGAACATTGTCTAGGGACTAGGCCTCCCAATGACCTTTAACAGACAGCAGCCACATACTCCCTCATCCCTGTTCCCTTTGGGGCTGCCTTTGTACACATGTTTTATTCAGCAAATAGGTGATTTCTCCTGTAGGTGGACAGAGGCTGATTGCCAGCTTCTATTTACTGTAATTTACTCTAAACACTATGAGGCCAGTGCCGGAGGCAGATTACTACTCTAAACACTATGAGGACAGTCCCAGAGGCAGATTACTACTCTAAACACTATGAGGACAGTCCCAGAGGCAGATTACTACTCTAAACACTATGAGGACAGTCCCAGAGGCAGATTACTACTCTAAACACTATGAGGACAGTCCCAGAGGCAGATTACTACTCTAAACACTATGAGGACAGTCCCGGAGGCAGATTACTACTCTAAACACTATGAGGACAGTCCCAGAGGCAGATTACTACTTTAAACACTATGAGGACAGTCCCAGAGGCAGATTACTACTCTAATCACTATGAGGACAGTCCCGGAGGCAGATTACTACTCTAAACACTATGAGGACAGTCCCAGAGGCAGATTACTACTCTATACACTATGAGGCCAGTCCCGGAGGCAGATTACTACTTTAAACACTATGAGGACAGTACCAGAGGCAGATTACTACTCTAAACACTATGAGGCCAGTCCCGGAGGCAGATTACTACTCTAAACACTATGAGGACAGTCCCAGAGGCAGATTACTACTCTATACACTATGAGGCCAGTCCCGGAGGCAGATTACTACTCTAAACACTATGAGGACAGTCCCAGAGGCAGATTACTACTCTATACACTATGAGGCCAGTCCCGGAGGCAGATTACTACTCTAAACACTATGAGGACAGTCCCAGAGGCAGATTACTACTCTAAACACTATGAGGACAGTCCCAGAGGCAGATTACTACTCTAAACACTATGAGGCCAGTCCCAGAGACAGATTACTACTCTATACACTATGAGGCCAGTCCCGGAGGCAGATTACTACTCTAAGCACTATGAGGCCAGTCCCGGAGGCAGATTAATACTCTAAACACTATGAGGAGAGTCCCAGAGGCAGATTACTACTCTAAACACTATGAGGCCAGTCCCGGAGGCAGATTACTACTCTATACACTATGAGGCCAGTCCCGGAGGCAGATTACTACTCTAAACACTATGAGGCCAGTCCCGCAGGCAGATTACTCCCGATCACTGTTCTCTATTTTCTGCAGAGATACCCACAGCTTGCAACTTGGTTCTGGAATGAATCGTTCTATCCAGTAGTGCGTGTTTGCAATGTTTCTGAGGCCTTCCCCTCTAACAGAGACTTCTTCCATGCCCCCTGGTCTGCAAATCAAAATGTTATTTGTCATGCACACAGTTTCCAGCATGTATAAAAGATGCCATGAGATGCTTCCTCAACATTACAGTACAATAATCAATATCAATTAATAAAGAATATAATAAAACATAACAAGTAATAGAAGAGGCAGTATGCGTACTAATGGGATATACAGTATAGATAATGAATGTGCTATCTCAAGTGTGACTGGATCTACAAATAGAAATAGTGTCTTGGTGGCGCAGTTTAAAAAATAGTATGTAATAGAACATCAGCGTTGACTGTGTGTGTGAGTGAGAGTGTGGGTGTGTGTGTGAGTGAGAGTGTGGGTGTGTGTGTGAGTGAGTGTGTGTGCTTTTGTGTGTTTGTTTATGGGTGGTCCTGTGTGTGTGCTTGTGTGTAAGGGTTAGCTATGTGGAGAGTCAGTGCAGATAGTCTCTAAGTGTCACGCCCTGGTCGAAGTATATTGTGTTTGTCTTTATTTATTTGGTCAGGCCGGGGTGTGACATGGGTTTATTGTGGTGTGTTTTGTCTTGGGGTTTTGTTAGGTATTGGGTTTGTAGCTTAGTGGGGGTATCTAGCAAAGTCTATGGCTGTCTGGAGTGGTTCTCAATCAGAGGCAGGTGTTTATCTTTGTCTCTGATTGGGAACCATATTTAGGCAGCCATATTCTTTGTGTGTTTCGTGGGTGATTGTCCTTAGTCCTGTCTCTGTGTTAGTTTACACAAGTATAGGCTGTTTCGGTTTTCGTTACTTTCTTTGTTTTTGTAGTATTTGTATTGATTCGTGTTTTACGTTTTGTTTATTAAACATGGATCGCAATCTACACGCTGCATTTTGGTCCGACTCTCCTTCACCACAAGAGAACCGTAACAGAATCACCCACCACAACTGGACCAAGTGGCGTGTCAACAGGCAGGAGCAGCAGGTGAAGCAACAGCAGCAGCAGGAGATACGTAATAAGGAATTCTGGACATGGGAGGAAATCCTCGACGGGAGAGGACCCTGGGCTAAACCAGGGGAGTGTAGCCGCCCCAAGGTGCAGCAGGAGACGAGGCAACAGGAGCAGCCTAAAGAGGAGTACGGTTTGGACTACAAGAGTATGGACTATACTTCTTGGGAGGAGATAGACAGGTGGGCGGTCGACCCAGGGAGAGTGCCGGAGCCTGCCTTGGATTCGATGGAGCAGTGCTCGGAAGGTTATTGGATAATGGAGTTGGCGAAGCAAGTGCGGACGGAAGCCCGAGAGTCAGCCCCAATAATGTCTTGGAGGGAAGCCAACAGGGAGTAGGGCTACGCAAGGTAGGAGACCTGCGCAAACTTCCTGTGCTTACCGGGGGGCTAGTGAGACCGGGCAGGCACCGTGTTATGCTTTGGAGCTCACTGTGTCCCCAGTGCGGGTGCATAGCCCGGTGCGGTACATTCCAGCTCCTCGTATCGGCCGGGCTAGAGTGTGCATCGAGCCAGGTAAGGTTGGGCAGGCTCGGTGCTCCAGTGTGCCTGCACGGTCCGGTCTATCCAGTACCACCTTCACGCACCAGCCCTCCGGTGGCAGCTCCCCGCACCAGGCTTTCTGTGCGTGTTCTCGGCCCAGTACCACCAGTGCCAGCACCACATATCAGTCCTACAGTGCGCCTCGCCTCTCCAGCGCTGCCGGAGTCTCCCGCCTGTTCAGCGCAGCCAGAGCCTTCCTCCTCTACAGCGCTGCTGGAGTCTACCGCCTGCTCAGCGCTGCCAGAGCCTTCCTCCTCTACAGCGCTGCTGGAGTCTCCTGCCTGTTCAGCGCAGCCAGAGCTGCCAGCCTGCATGGAGCAGCCAGAGCTGCCAGCCTGCATGGAGCAGCCAGAGCTGCCAGCCTGCATGGAGCAGCCAGAGCTGCCAGCCTGCATGGAGCAGCCAGAGCTGCCAGCCTGCATGGAGCAGCCAGAGCTGCCAGCCTGCATGGAGCAGCCAGAGCTGCCAGCCTGCATGGAGCAGCCAGTCTGCATGGAGCTGCCAGTCTGCACGGAGCTGCCAGTCTGCACGGAGCCGCCAGAGCTGCCATTCTGTAAGAAGCTGCCAGAGCTGTCAGCCTACTTGGAGCAGCCAGAGCCGCCAGTCAGCGTGGAGCAGCCAGATCTGTCAGTCTGCCAGGATCCGCCAGTCAGCCAGACTCTTCCAGATCCGCCAGACTCTTCCAGATCCGCCAGTCAGCCAGACTCTTCCAGATCCGCCAGTCAGCCAGACTCTTCCAGATCCGCCAGTCAGCCAGACTCTTCTAGATCCGCCAGCCAGCCAGGATCTGCCAGATCCAACTACCTGCCTGAGCTGCCCCTCAGTCCTGAGCTGCCCCTCAGTCCCTGCCCCTCAGTCCCGAGCTGCCCCTCAGTCCAGTGGGGTTCTGGGTGAGGACTACTAGGCCATGGTCGGCGACGAGGGTGGACTATCCTAGGACGCAAGGAGGAGGGACTAAGACATTGATTGAGTGGAGTCCACATCCCGCGCCGGAGCCGCCACCATGGACAGACGCCCACCCGGACCCTCCCTATTGTTTTGATGTAAGTCCGGGAGTCCGCACCTTAGGGGGGGTTCTGTCACGCCCTGGTCGAAGTATATTGTGTTTGTCTTTATTTATTTGGTCAGGCCGGGATGTGACATGGGTTTATTGTGGTGTGTTTTGTCTTGGGGTTTTGTTAGGTATTGGGTGTGTGGCTTAGTGGGGGTATCTAGCAAAGTCTACGGCTGTCTGGAGTGGTTCTCAATCAGAGGCAGGTGTTTATCGTTGTCTCTGATTGGGAACCATATTTAGGCAGCCATATTCTTTGTGTGTTTCGTGGGTGATTGTCCTTAGTGTCCTTGTTCCTGTCTCTGTGTTAGTTTACACAAGTATAGGCTGTTTCGGTATTCGTTACGTTCATTACGTTCTTTGCAATATTTGTACTATTTGTATTGATTCGTGTTTTACATTTTGTTTATTAAACATGGATCGCAATCTACACGCTGCATTTTGGTCCGACTCTCCTTCACCACAAGATAACCGTTACACTAAGGTGCACACTGTACAGTATTTACAGTTTCTAATTGACTCACAATGCGTTCATCATTAAGGGCCCTCCAAGTACCAGGCACCCAGTTTTCCAGGCTTGCCGGGTAGTTAGGTGTGTCATTAGGCTAGGTCTCTCCCCGATTGCTCTCCAATCTCCTGGCTAGCAGGGGGCCACGTCGGGATAATTCCAGGGCATCATCAGGATTGTTTTCACAATGTTGATCAGATTAGAGCTCAGTGGGAGCCTCTTGCTCGGGCACATGGGACTTAGATAGACCCCCTGCCCATACACCCGCCCCTACACTTACTCATCTGCACGTTTTGACAAGCAAAGTTAACTTGAAATGAGCATGTTTGCAAGTAGTCTTTAGAAGAACCAACACAAATCTGTCATTGCTAAATTTCCCCACTCTCTTTCTCCCTCTCTACCCTCTTCTCTCGCCCTCTCTATCCTCACCACTTCTTCTCCCATAACCTCTCTTTCTTCTCTCTCCTGTCTATCTGCTGTCTCTTTCAGAGTGCTGATTTGCATCTGAAACGGCGTTGGATCGATTCTCTGTTCTCTCCATCACACACGAGAGGCATCTGGCTGAAATAACAGTGGTGTGGCGTGTTTGTATAGACCAGTCTCTCTGTGTCCAGAGTACTCAGGAAACTCAATGCACAACCATCATTTAGGTCTGTGCAGGAAAAACAGAGGATGAGCACACTGGAGAGCAATGACCTGGTTTTATACAGTATCCCTGGCATGGAAAATCCAACCTGCCATTTCAAATAGTTTTTAAAAACAATCTTCAGCAAAAATATGATCAGATGTGAACATGTCAAATGTAAAAATTGCATTGAAGTGTCTCACATTTGTGAATAGTTCATTGATGCATACAGGGTATATAAATATTTATTTTTTGCAGTGGGTTGAGCTCTTAGGAGTGTAGAGAGACTTCAACATACCCTCTAGATGACATCATCACATGTCTGTCCCCAGTATGTCCCCATGGCATGCTGTGAGTGTCCTGATGTCTTGATCAATGGTGGCCCTATCTGTGTTCTACTCTGGCCAGGCCAAGCCATGGCTCCTCGAAAGCTGCCTGCCTCATTACTGTAATGAACTTTAGAATTACTTTCACCCCCTTAGAAAAAATGGCTCCCATTAAGAAGATGTGATTGCCTTTGATATCATTTACTTAGCCCAGGCCACAAACTATCAGCCATTTTCCATCTCAATAAACTCCCTATCTGTCAGGCAGTTGATCATCTTCCCCTTTTTCTTCACATTCAGACACAGATAAAGCAGTTCTCTCAAAAAGAGTTCAACTGAATTCTTGATTGTAAAATGAAATCCTCCTTCAGGCACCAGGTTAATCCTGTGACCTCTAAACTCTAGGCTGGAGGCGCTAGCTTGTGTTTCTGTCACTCGCTGGCTGGCCTGTTTCCATTGTAAGAGGACAACTATTTGCAGGCTTAACTGACTTGTATGTATTTGTAATTGGCACAAACAAATGACGAAAGATATAAAAGTAACTTTTATCAACATAAATCAAACTTACTTTCAATCTGCTCTATTATAAACCCACTGGAATTTAAAACATAACAATGTCATTTCTAATCCATGAAAGCAAAATGGTTTCATTACATTGCTAATATACCGTTTTGTTACCTTAACATGAACATTTAATTGGACATGTTTATTATAGGGTTTGTTTGTTCTCTATTAAACACAGTTCTAGTTATTGCGCTGCAATAATGCATACACATATATGTTTGTAAATTACTCCAGCTTTGTAGTTGCTTTTACAAACTCTAAATGAGTCTTTTAAAAGGTGTCTTATTTACATAATCATTAGTAGCCATGAAGAGGAAGTTGTCCCGAGCCATAGACAATTGACATTACAACCATAAACACAGACACAGATAAACATAAACACAGACACAGACACAAACACTGACATGGAGACTTAGCATTACACCTACTGCCTTTTAAAACACGTTTTGTAATTACTTCACACATACTGACTGGCTAGTGGCCTCAGTAGTGAATAGAGACATATGGGAGGATTTCATTCCTTCTCTATTTAGAGTTTCTAGACAGCATTAAACAGGGATCCAGGGGAAAACACATTGTATTCCCTCTCCTTAATTAACACTTATACCAGTATAGATGTGAGGCAAGCTCATTCTTGCCTCCGAATAATGGGCACCATTTTCACTGGTTGGGTTTGTGGACAACAAAGCATATTTTTCATTCAAAGACAGATGATTCTTTTGTAAAGCTGTATTTTTTGCCCCTGAAACCTCAAGCTGGTAGGAGGAGAGGGAGGGGAAGGTTTGTCTGCAGAGTACATGTATAGAGTACATGTATAGTCTCTCCAAGTGTGTGTGTGTGTGTGTGTGTGTGTGTGTGTGTGTGTGTGTGTGTGTGGCCTATAAATTCACCCTGTGTCCAGAGTACACTGTATTGTTAAAATATGGGACCACATGTATAGCCAAGCCTTGGTTAACAATGTGGTGAAACAGTGGTGAAACCAACCCAAAGCCCTGTCCTCTGGCTGAAAGACACTGTCATTCAATCATGTTTTAATATGTGTAGCCTACTAAAGAATACTGAGAATGTTGAATGGAGAGAAACACATTTCTTAGACAACACATTCAAAACACATTTCCTTCAGAACAAAGTGATTCCTTCTCATTCCATGTGCATTGTTTTGCTGTTCACATCCAAATTGCCTCTTTTGACTGTGAGCACATCTCAACTGAAGAAAAACTACAATTTGACAGAAGTGGATCATCTACAGTGTGAAGTTCCTTCTTTTCACCAACAGGTGTCCCTCTTTTTCTTCAGAAATCCATTGTATTGCTGTTTCACTGGTTGATCTCTTGCCTAGCAGTGTGTGTGTGTATGTGTGCGTGCACATGTTTGTGTGTTCATGGATAGCGCCATGGCTACCTCCGAACTCCAAGCTAGTCCCCTCAGTCTTTCCATATCCCGGCCCCTTAATTCAAATGGGGGGATTTGGGGGTTGCGTTTTGATCTGCACATAAAAACACATCAGTAACTACCTCTCTGGTAGGACAATCTCAGGCACTTTGTCTAAATCTACCCACTGATGCAACGGCTTCTCATTTCCTTGGAAATTGCCAGCAAGGCCGGGAGCACAGGACTATTATAGTGTTGGGGTGTAACATGGAGATTTTGGAAGGGACTTGAGCTGTATGTTGATGTGAGAAAGTGTGTGTGTATTCTCTCTCTGATGGTGATTGCTCCAGCCCCTGTCTGGCCACCTCTAGCCAGCCACACAGAGTGGTATTTATTGTAATGTATTCCATACGGATGGCTTTGACCCACAGGGAAGTAATGTGAGATTGAGCGCGCTGCCGTTTTATGACCGTCATTAACATTAACCCCAGAAAGCGAGAAATGAAGGCGGAGGGTTAATACTATGCTCTTTAATGGATCCCAGCATGCCCAGTAAATAACAGCCTTTCCTGGGCCAGTCCACTGGTAGATAACGAATCCAAAACATTATAGCTGTGGAAATGGTTTGCCTGAAACAATCCACACAGACCAGGGTATTGAGTTAGCTTTTTATGTGTGTGTGGTTTTGTATGTCAAGTCCACTGCCTCTGAATGCTATATAATGCATGGTAAATGTGTTAACGCTAGGTCAGCTTGTTAGCCTACAGATCCAATTTCACTCTACCCCTGGGCAATGACTGTCATTGTCATGAGCAGGACATTCCCATAGGATGACGTTGTACGTTCTGGATAGGGGAAGCACTGTTCATCTAGACTCTGCTCTATTTCTGTCCCACTATGGATTTACTACAGGCGTGCCCTCCTCCTCCTCCAGGAGAGAGACTGAGCATGCAGGCTTTTGCTCCAGCCCCTCTTTATTAATACGGCATCTACTTCTCATTGCAACCTTGGTGAGCTGAATTGGGTGTGTTAGAGCAGGGCTGGAACAAAAGCCTGCGTATCCGTTCACTCTCCTGGAGGAGGGTTGGCCACCCCTCAGCTCCAGTATCATGACATGCAGTGCACTACAGTACAGTACATTATATTGGCCTGGCTGAAAGGATGGCCCCGTGGGTTCCCCATCATCCCACAGACCCCTTCCATGATAAGAGCTCTCTGGCGACTCCCGCCTGATGCAGTATTATAGACTGAGACATGAGTAAGGGCACCCAGCTCAGTGGGAAGCTGCCTGGGACTGAGAAAGAGAGTTACAACCTGTATAGGGCTGCTCTCCTCTACTCCCCACTGCCAGTTCCCTGCTGGATAGTTTTTAAATTAGGCCCACAGACAGACAGGCAGGCCAAGGCAGGCAGTCCCAGTCACCATGCCCACCTGGTCCTTGGAGACAGAGTAGACAGGGTAGGGGGAGAAGAGAGGGGTGGTTGCAGGGTGGAGAGTTGGGCGTTCTCATTTCTCCACAGTGGATTTATGGAGAGAGGGGAGGGCAGGGGGGGTTATGTGGAACACTGCCACAGAGAGTAGCTTCCAGTGTGGCTTTGGCAAAATCTGACTATGTGTCCCATCCTCTCTCATGTTAGCTGGAGATTGTTTCTCTGCCTCTTTCTTTGCTATTCTCTGCCTCTCTCTCCAGTCTGCCTTATTTTCGAATTGCCTTCAATCATTCCTTTTACATTGTTGATTTACATGTAATAGTAACAAACAGCAATCATAGAAAACGCATTCAACATTCAAATCTCTTTCAAAGTAGCCGATGGGCACCTAGAATTAAATATATTCCTTCCCAGGTTGAAAAGAGCTGCTCTAAAATCTCTGTTTTCCCTGAGATGTAGAGTCCAGTGGTGAGGGAGATTTAGGATGTTGTGCTGCAAGCATCCCTCTGCAGAGCTAGTCGGGCAGTGTCATTGTTCAGGGAGAGAGAGAGAGAGAGAGAGAGAGAGAGAGAGAGAGAGAGAGAGAGAGAGAGAGAGAGAGAGAGAGAGAGAGAGAGAGAGAGAGAGAGAGAGAGAGAGAGAGAGAGAGAGAGAGAGAGAGAGAGAGAGAGAGAGAGAGAGAGAGAGAGAGAGAGAGAGAGAGAGAGAGAGAGAGAGAGAGAGAGAGAGAGAGAGAGAGAGAGAGAGAGAGAGAGAGGTACATCACGAAGCACAAAGCATATTGCTGCAGGAGAGGCTTAGAGACTTCATCTGAAAATTCACACCACTTTTTTTCTCTCACTTTCTCTCATCTCATTCTGCCTTTCTCTCATCTGCTTTTTGTCCATCTCTCTGTGTGTCCCCTCCTCTCTCTCTACTTTCTTTTCTCCTTCTTCCTCTTTCTACTACACATACATACAACTGTACACACGCCACAGGCACAATGGCAGGGATAGGTGGACAGCATTGCCAGCCGACACATCTGTAGTCACAAATTGAGAGTCCCTGTCTCTCTCTCTCTCTCTCTCTCTCTCTCTCTCTCTCTCTCTCTCTCTCTCTCTCTCTCTCTCTCTCTCTCTCTCTCTCTCTCTCTCTCTATTCTTCCCACTTTCCCTCCATCCTTCCCTCCCTCTCTCCTTCTCTCCCTCTCTTCCTCTCTCATCTCTCTCTTTCCCTCGCCATGGAAATTGAAATAATGATAATGTGTCCCTCTGACTGCATCAAAATATTGCCACTTCAGAAAAAAAAGCCGGGAGGCATGAAATGCAAATGACAATGTGTAGCAGATGGATTGAGTGCCTTCGCCTCACACCAGCTGACTCTTAAGGAGAGGGGAGGGGGGCTGAATGGACGGATGTGGAATTGGGTTTGTGTGAGAAGTCATTCGCAGGTTGTCTCCGTTTTCCCGACTCACAGGTAATAGTGGCTAGATTTATCATCGCTGATGTCGGGCTATGATTTGTTTTGCCATCCCTGGGCTGAGTGTTCTCTCTCTCTCTCTCACACAGACACACACGCACTTACTTTTTGGACATATCAGGGTCAGCCCGCGCCATATGGAGGAAGGCGCAATTAGTCACTAACCAGCATGTTGTTTGACTGCAGTTGTTTTACAATTCAGTTCCGGTTTGGTAGCTAGCTGCCCCCCTACAGGGTGTCTCTGTCTGTACTAAGGGCCCGTCTTTGCAGGTGGACATGCGGCTGCGCAGTCACTCCTCCTACCCCATGAACCCTCTCCTCTCGTCCTCTTTGCTAGCCCAATACAGACACAGGAACAAATCAATCAGTTCTGCCAACTGAGTGGATATGTGTCTGTTGGTCAGAGCACTGACTGTGTGTGAAGAGAGAGAGCGAGAGAGAGAGAGAGACAGAGAGAGAGAGAGAGAGAGAGAGAGACAGAGAGAGAGAGAGAGAGAGAGAGAGAGATGGAAAGAGACAGAGAGAGAGAGAGAGAGAGAGAGATGGAAAGAGAGAGAGAGAGAGATGGAAAGAGACAGAGGGAAAGAGAGGGAAAAAAGAGACAATAGAGATAGAGAGAGTAATACGACAGGGAAAGAGGGATGGAAAAATGGAGAGAGAAAGAGGGATGGAGAAATAGAGAGAAAAAGAGGGATGGAGAAATAGAGAGAGAAGGAGGGATGGAGAAATAGAGAGAGAGAGGGATGGAGAAATAGAGAGAGAAAGAGGGATGGAGAAATAGAGAGAATGAGGGATGGAGAAATAGAGAGAGAAAGAGGATGGAGAAATAGAGAGAGAAAGAGGGATGGAGAAATAGAGAGAAAGAGGGATGGAGAAATATAGAGAGATGGAGAAATAGAGAGAGAGAGGGATGGAGAAATAGAGAGAGAGAGAGGGATGGAGAAACAGAGAGAGAAAGAGGGATGGAGAAATAGAGAGAGAAAGAGGGATGGAGAAATAGAGAGACAATAGAGATAGAGAGAGTAATAGAGGGATGGAGAAATAGAAAGAGGGATGGAAAATAGAGAGAGAAAGAGGGATGGAGAAATAGAGAGAAAAAGAGGGATGGAGAAATAGAGAGAGGGATGGAGAAGGAGAGGATGGAGAAATAGAGAGAGAAGAGAGGGATGGAGAAATAGAGAGAGAAAGAGGGATGGAGAAATAGAGAGAGAAGAGGGATGGAGAAATAGAGAGAGAAAGAGGGATGGAGAAATAGAGAGAGAAAGAGGGATGGAGAAATATAGAGAGAAAGAGGGATGGAGAAATAGAGAGAGAAAGAGGGATGGAGAAATAGAGAGAGAATGAGGGATGGAGAAATAGAGAGAGAAAGAGGGATGGAGAAATAGAGAGAGAAAGAGGGATGGAGAAATAGAGAGAGAAAGAGGGATGGAGAAATATAGAGAGAAGGAGGGATGGAGAAATAGAGAGAGAAAGAGGGATGGAGAAATAGAGAGAGAAAGAGGGATGGAGAAATAGAGAGAGAGGGAAGAAATAGGGATGGAGAAATAGAGAGAGAAGAGGGATGGAGAAATAGAGAGAGAAAGAGGGATGGAGAAATAGAGAGAGAAGAGGGATGGAGAAATAGAGAGAGAAAGAGGGATGGAGAAATAGAGAGAGAAAGAGGGATGGAGAAATAGAGAGAGAAAGAGGGATGGAGAAATAGAGAGAAAGAGGGATGGAGAAATAGAGAGAGAAAGAGGGATGGAGAAATAGAGAGAGAAAGAGGGATGGAGAAATAGAGAGAGAAAGAGGGATGGAGAAATAGAGAGAGAAAGAGGGATGGAGAAATAGAGAGAGGAAGAGGGATGGAGAAATAGAGAGAGGAAGAGGGATGGAGAAATAGAGAGAGAAAGAGGGATGGAGAAATAGAGAGAGGAAGAGGGATGGAGAAATAGAGAGAGAAAGAGGGATGGAGAAATAGAGAGAGAAAGAGGGATGGAGAAATAGAGAGAGAAGGAGGGATGGAGAAATAGAGAGAGAAAGAGGGATGGAGAAATAGAGAGAGAAAGAGGGATGGAGAAATAGAGAGAGAAAGAGAGATGGAGAAATAGAGAGAGGAAGAGGGATGGAGAAATAGAGAGAGAAAGAGGGATGGAGAAATAGAGAGAGGAAGAGGGATGGAGAAATAGAGAGAGAAGGAGGGATGGAGAAATAGAGAGAGAAAGAGGGATGGAGAAATAGAGAGAGGAAGAGGGATGGAGAAATAGAGAGAGAAGGAGGGATGGAGAAATAGAGAGAGGAAGAGTGATGGAGGAATAGAGAGAGAAGGAGGGATGGAGAAATAGAGAGAGATATATATGAGAGGATGTTCTCTATGTACTGTGTGTAGGTCATAGATAGAATAGTCAGCATGCAGCACTGTATCTGTTAGTCAGTAGGATACAGGAAAATACCATAGCCTACTTGGAACAGTACACAGTAGCTCTATGTTTGTAAATGCCACTGCAGACTGGATCTGTAGAGCACCTCTAAACATTTCCATGTCCATTCATAGTGTTTGCTTGGAAAATGTTGAGATACGTATTATCAAACAGGCAAAAGTCCCTCATGCTTCTATTATTATAATACAGCATATTGTGCCATTTGTAAATATTCAATATATGACCGTGCTTGATGAGACCACAAATTATGTAAATAGTGGAATACTTGAAATTGGGTGAAATGTGTGCTCAGAATTGCATATGCATTTGCAGATATTTACATATGACACTGAAGAAAGCATGGTACTGCATTGCACAAAATCCCACTGCAAATACCATTATTTCAAGTGGAATATTTGTTCAGAATTTCATATGCATTTGCAATCATTTTCATTATTATTTATTTGCATAAGATACTGATTTAAAGTGTGTTATTTGTTGGGGTAGTGTGTTATTGTTGCAGTAGTGTGACAGTACAGATATAGTTTCTCCAGGTGTGTGTGTGTGTGTGTTTTATTTATTTTATTTTACCTTTATTTAACCAGGCAAGTCAGTTAAGAACATATTCTTATTTTCAATGACAGCCTGGGAACAGTGGGTTAACTGCCTGTTCAGGGGCAGAACGACAGATTTGTACCTTGTCAGCTCGGGGGTTTGAACTCGCAACCTTCCGGTTACTAGTCCAACGCTCTAACCACTAGGCTACGCTGTCTGTGTCTGTGTGTGTGTGTGTGTGTGGCCTATAAATTCACCCTGTGTCCAGAGTACACTGTATTGTTAAAATATGGGACCACATGTATAGCCAAGCCTTGGTTAACAATGTGGTGAAACAGTGGTGAAACCAACCCAAAGCCCTGTCCTCTGGCTGAAAGACACTGTCATTCAATCATCTTTTAATATGTGTAGCCTACTAGAGAATACTGAGAATGTTGAATGCAGAGAAACACATTTCTTTGACAACACATTCAAACACACATTTCCTTCAGAACAAAGTGATTCCTTCTCATTCCATGTGCATTGTTTGGCTGTTCACATCCAACTAGCCTCTTTTGCCTGTTCACATCCAACTAGCCTCTTTTGCCTGTTCACATCCAACTAGCCTCTTTTGCCTGTTCACATCTCAACTGAAGAAAAACTTGACAGAAGTGGATCATCTACAGTGTGCAGTTCCTCATTTTGGTTCAGTGTGTAATTGTGAAGGTGTGTGACTGTGATATCGATGCAGAGGGTTTGATATGGTTGTAAGTGTACAGTTAAACAGCAGTGTACAGTTAAACAGCAGTGTACAGTTAAACAGCAGTGTACAGTTAAACAGCAGTGTACAGTTAAACAGCACCGTGAACCAGCGAAGCGTCAGCGGAGGGGTGTCATATATTAAATGGGAGGCGGCCAGAGACAAATTCTGGCCATGTCTGTGTTGTTCTTGTCTCTCTCTCACACTCTTGGTGTTATACATTTTCACACCTCAGTGAATCCACCCCACATACTCTCTCTCTCTCCCTCTCTTTCTCTGTCTCTACTTACTCACTGGTACATGCTTGGTGTACTCTCTCTCTCTCCCTGTCTTTCTCTGTCTCTACTTACTCACTGGTACATGCTTGGTACTCTCTCTCTCTCCCTGTCTTTCTCTCTCTCTACTTACTCACTGGTACATGCTTGGTGTACTCTCTCTCTCTCCCTCTCTTTCTCTGTCTCTACTTACTCACTGGTACATGCTTGGTGTACTCTCTCTCTCTCCCTGTCTTTCTCTGTCTCTACTTACTCACTGGTACATGCTTGGTACTCTCTCTCTCTCTCTCCCTGTCTTTCTCTGTCTCTACTTACTCACTGGTACATGCTTGGTACTCTCTCTCTCTCCCTCTCTTTCTCTGTCTCTACTTACTCACTGGTACATGCTTGGTGTACTCTCTCTCTCTCCCTGTCTTTCTCTGTCTCTACTTACTCACTGGTACATGCTTGGTGTACTCTCTCTCTCTCCCTCTCTTTCTCTGTCTCTACTTACTCACTGGTACATGCTTGGTGTACTCTCTCTCTCCCTGTCTTTCTCTGTCTCTACTTACTCACTGGTACATGCTTGGTACTCTCTCTCTCTCCCTGTCTTTCTCTGTCTCTACTTACTCACTGGTACATGCTTGGTGTACTCTCTCTCCCTCTCTTTCTCTGTCTCTACTTACTCACTGGTACATGCTTGGTGTACTCTCTCTCTCTCCCTGTCTTTCTCTGTCTCTACTTACTCACTGGTACATGCTTGGTGTACTCTCTCTCTCTCCCTCTCTTTCTCTGTCTCTACTTACTCACTGGTACATGCTTGGTGTACTCTCTCTCTCTCCCTGTCTTTCTCTGTCTCTACTTACTCACTGGTACATGCTTGGTACTCTCTCTCTCTCTCTCCCTGTCTTTCTCTGTCTCTACTTACTCACTGGTACATGCTTGGTGTACTCTCTCTCTCTCCCTGTCTTTCTCTGTCTGTACTTACTCACTGGTACATGCTTGGTACTCTCTCTCTCTCTCTCTCTCTCTCTCCCTGTCTTTCTCTGTCTCTACTTACTCACTGGTACATGCTTGGTACTCTCTCTCTCTCCCTGTCTTTCTCTGTCTCTACTTACTCACTGGTACATGCTTGGTACTCTCTCTCTCTCTCCCTGTCTTTCTCTGTCTCTACTTACTCACTGGTACATGCTTGGTACTCTCTCTCTCTCCCTGTCTTTCTCTGTCTCTACTTACTCACTGGTACATGCTTGGTACTCTCTCTCTCTCCCTGTCTTTCTCTGTCTCTACTTACTCACTGGTACATGCTTGGTACTCTCTCTCTCTCCCTGTCTTTCTCTGTCTCTACTTACTCACTGGTACATGCTTGGTACTCTCTCTCTCTCTCCCTCTCTTTCTCTGTCTCTACTTACTCACTGGTACATGCTTGGTGTACTCTCTCTCTCTCCCCCTGTCTTTCTCTGTCTCTACTTACTCACTGGTACATGCTTGGTACTCTCTCTCTCTCCCTGTCTTTCTCTGTCTCTACTTACTCACTGGTACATGCTTGGTGTACTCTCTCTCTCTCTCCCTGTCTTTCTCTGTCTCTACTTACTCACTGGTACATGCTTGGTACTCTCTCTCCCTGTCTTTCTCTATCTCTACTTACTCACTGGTACATGCTTGGTGTACTCTCTCTCTCTCTCCCTGTCTTTCTCCGTCTCTACTTACTCACTGGTACATGCTTGGTGTACTCTCTCTCTCTCTCACTGTCTTTCTCTGTCTCTACTTACTCACTGGTACATGCTTGGTACTCTCTCTCCCTGTCTTTCTCTATCTCTACTTACTCACTGGTACATGCTTGGTACTCTCTCTCTCTCCCTGTCTTTCTCTGTCTCTACTTACTCACTGGTACATGCTTGGTACTCTCTCTCCCCCACTCTCCCTCTGTCATTTTCTCCCCTTCTCTCTCTCCGTTGCTCCCACTCTCTCTCCTTTTCTCCCTCTCGCTCCCTCTAGGGTCACGTTGTTGTAGCTCCAGTAGAATTAATAGGAGTGAAGGCGTGAGGTTGTTATTTGCATAGAAATAGCATGATGCCCCAGGCAGCATGGGAGAAGGACACAGAGATCATTTGTCTCAAATTTTAATGAAAACTTTTGCTGAGACAGAGATTTTTTCCCTCTCTCCCTCTCCTCCTCACCCCTTCCTCCCTCCTCCCCTTCCACCTCCACACTGTTTGCCTCCTCACCCTGCTCCTCCTTCTCCTTCGCCTCCTCCACCCCCTCCTCCATTCCATCTCTCCTTGTAGTCTCCACCCCTCCCCATTCCCTATCCTTTCGTTTCCCTCTCTGCGAATTAGCGTGGCTCGATTTGAAATTAGATGACGTCTCAAATCGCTGCGTGAACCACAACTGCTCACTAACATGTACATTTAAATGTGCTTTTATAGAGGCCAGTGTGGACGTGTGCTGTTGGACAGTGAGGTTTCTGTAGCACTGATAGTGGTTCATAGTGTGTCTCTGTCACAGTCAGGGCTAGTCAGACTTTATACATATTCACATGTTTACATGTATTGTATTCACAATATGAATAAACGCATTGCAGCCCTCCCTCCCCTCCCCCCTCCCCTCCCTCCCCTCCCCTCCCCTCCCCTCCCTCCCCTCCCCTCCCCTCCCCTCCCCTCCCCTCCCCTTCCTTCTTACTCGGCTGCCCTTGGTCGGGTTGGTGTGACTTTCGCCACTGCGCTCCTTGGCACTGCGTGGCGTGGTGCGGGGAGGAGATGGTTGGCATTGGGCTGGTGCTGGGTTGGCACTGGGTGTTTGAGTTCCCGCACTGCTGATGTGATCGGACAGGACATGCGGCGTGGCGCCAGGGAATGTGCCAGGTCTACTTCTATGACCTGTTGGCACAGACGGAGCCCACTGATGCCAAACCCGCCCTGCTCCACTGCCACACACACACACACACACACACACACACACACACACACACACACACACACACACACACACACACACACACACACACACACACACACACACACACACACACACACACACACACACACACACACCAACGGCCACAATAGGAAAGAGAGTTGATGCATAAAAACGAGTGTGTTGAAAGGAAAGTAGTGGGTGTGTGGAAAGGAATGGGTTTGTGGAAAGTAGTGGGTGTGTGGAAAGGGATGGGTGTGTGGAAAGTAGTGGGTGTGTGGAAAGGAATGGGTGTGTGAAAGTAGTGGGTGTGTGGAAAGGAATGGGTGTGTGGAAAGGAGTGGGTGTGTGGAAAGGAAAGGGTGTGTGGAAAGGAATGGGTGTGTGGAAAGGAGTGGGTGTGTGGAAAGGAAAGGGTGTGTGGAAAGGAATGGGTGTGTGGAAAGGAATGGGTGTGTGGAAAGGAGTGGGTGTGTGGAAAGGAGTGGGTGTGTGGAAAGGAATGGGTGTGTGGAAAGTAGTGGGTGTGTGGAAAGGAATGGGTGTGTGAAAGTAGTTGGTCTGTGGAAAGGAATGGGTGTGTGGAAAGGAGTATGTGTGTGTAAAAGAATGGGTGTGTGGAAAGGAATGGGTGTGTGGAAAGGAGTAGTGTGGAAAGGAATGGGTGTGTGGAAAGTAGTGGGTGTGTGGAAAGGAATGGGTGTGTGGAAAGTAGTGGGTATGTGGAAAGTAATGGGTGTGTGCAAAGGAATGGGTGTGTGGAAAGTAGTGTGTGTGGGAAAGGAATGGGTGTGTGGAAAGTAATGGGTGTGTGGAAAGTAATGGGTGTGTGGAAAGTAGTGGGTGTGTGGAGGAATGGGTGTGTGGAAAGGAATGGGTGTGTGGAAAGTGGGTGTGTGGAAAGTAGATGGGTGTGTGTGGAAAGGAATGGGTGTGTGTGGAAAGGAATGGGTGTGGGAAAAGGAATGGTGTGGAAAGTAGTGGGTGTGTGGAAAGGAATGGGTGTGTGGAAAGTAGTGGGTGTGTGGAAAGTAGGGTGTGTGCAAAGGAATGGGTGTGTGGAAAGGAATGGGTGTGTGGAAAGTAGTGGGTGTGTGGAAAGGAATGGGTGTGTGGAAAGTAGTGGGTGTGTGGAAAGGATGGGTGTGTGGAAAGTAGTGGGTGTGTGGAAAGGAATGGGTGTGTGAAAGTAGTGGGTGTGTGGAAAGGAATGGGTGTGTGGAAAGGAGTGGGTGTGTGGAAAGGAATGGGTGTGTGGAAAGGAATGGGTGTGTGGAAAGGAATGGGTGTGTGGAAAGGAATGGGTGTGTGGAAAGGAATGGGTGTGTGGAAAGTAGTGGGTGTGTGGAAAGGAATGGGTGTGTGGAAAGGAATGGGTGTGTGGAAAGGAATGGGTGTGTGGAAAGGGTGTGTGGAAAGGAATGGGTGTGTGGGAAAGGGTGTGGAAAGGAATGGGTGTGTGGAAAGGAATGGGTGTGTGGAAAGGAATGGGTGTGGAAAGGAATGGGTGTGTGGAAAGGAATGGGTGTGTGGAAAGGAATGGGTGTGTGGAAAGTAGTGGGTGTGTGGAAAGGAATGGGTGTGTGGAAAGGAATGGGTGTGTGGAAAGGAATGGGTGTGTGGAAAGGAGTGGGTGTGTGGAAAGGAATGGGTGTGTGGAAAGGAATGGGTGTGTGGAAAGGAATGGGTGTGTGGAAAGGAGTGGGTGTGGGTGTGGAAAGGAATGGAAAGGAATGGGTGTGTGGAAAGGAGTGGGTGTGTGGAAAGGAATGGGTGTGTGGAAAGTAGTGGGTGTGTGGAAATGAATGGGTGTGTGGAAAGTAGTGGGTATGTGGAAAGGAATGGGTGTGTGGAAAGGAATGGGTGTGTGGAAAGGAATGGGTGTGTGGAAAGGAGTGGGTGTGTGGAAAGGAATGGGTGTGTGGAAAGGAATGGGTGGGTGGGTGTGGAAAGGAATGGGTGTGTGGAAAGTAGTGGGTGTGTGGAAAGGAATGGGTGTGTGGAAAGTAGTGGGTGTGTGGAAAGGAATGGGTGTGTGGAAAGGGTAAAGGGGTGTGTGGAAAGGAATGGGTGGGTGTGGAAAGGAGTGGGTGTGTGGAAAGGAATGGGTGTGTGTGAAAGGAATGGGTGTGTGGAAAGGAATGGGTGTGTGGAAAGGAATGGGTGTGTGGAAAGGAATGGGTGTGTGGAAAGGAATGGGTGTGTGGAAAGTAGTGGGTGTGTGGAAAGGAATGGGTGTGTGGAAAGGAATGGGTGTGTGGAAAGGAATGGGTGTGTGGAAAGGAATGGGTGTGTGGAAAGGAATGGGTGTGTGAAAGTAGTGGGTGTGTGGAAAGGAATGGGTGTGTGGAAAGGAGTGGGTGTGTGGAAAGGAATGGGTGTGTGGAAAGTAGTGGGTGTGTGGAAAGGAATGGGTGTGTGGAAAGGAATGGGTGTGTGGAAAGGAATGGGTGTGTGGAAAGGAATGGGTGTGTGGAAAGGAGTGGGTGTGGAAAGGAATGGGTGAATGGGTGTGGGAAAGTAGTGGGTGTGAAAGAAAGGAATGGGTGTGTGGAAAGGGATGGGTGTGTGGAAAGGAGTGGGTGTGTGGAAAGGAATGGGTGTGTGGAAAGTAGTGGGTGTGTGGAAAGGAATGGGTGTGTGGAAAGGAATGGGTGTGTGGAAAGGAATGGGTGTGTGGAAAGGAATGGGTGTGTGGAAAGGAATGGGTGTGTGGAAAGTAGTGGGTGTGTGGAAAGGGATGGGTGTGTGGAAAGTAGGGTGTGGGAAAGGAATGGGTGTGGAAAGGAATGGGTGTGTGGAAAGGAGTGGAGTGGGTGTGTGGAAAGGAATGGGTGTGTGGAAAGGAATGGGTGTGTGGAAAGGAATGTGGAAAGGAATGGGTGTGTGGGTGTGTGGAAAGGAATGGGTGTGTGGAAAGGAATGGGTGTGTGAAAGGAATGGGTGTGTGGAAAGTAGTGGGTGTGTGGAAAGGAATGGGTGTGTGGAAAGGAATGGGTGTGTGGAAAGGAATGGGTGTGTGAAAGTAGTGGGTGTGTGGAAAGGAATGGGTGTGTGGAAAGTAGTGGGTGTGTGGAAAGGAATGGGTGTGTGGAAAGGAGTGGGTGTGTGGAAAGGAATGGGTGTGTGAAAGTAGTGGGTGTGTGGAAAGGAATGGGTGTGTGGAAAGAATGGGTGTGGGTGTGTGGAAAGGAATGGGTGTGTGGAAAGGAGTGGGTGTGTGGAAAGGAATGGGGTGTGTGGAAAGGAATGGGTGTGTGGAAAGGAATGGGTGTGTGGAAAGGAGTGGGTGTGTGGAAAGGAAAGGGTGTGTGGAAAGGAATGGGTGTGTGGAAAGGAATGGGTGTGTGGAAAGGAATGGGTGTGTGGAAAGGAATGGGTGTGTGGAAAGGAATGGGGAAGGGGTGTGTGGAAAGGAATGGGTGTGTGGAAAGGAATGGGTGTGTGGAAAGTAGTGGGTGTGTGGAAAGGAATGGGTGTGTGGAAAGTAGTGGAAAGGAATGGGTGTGGAAAGGAATGGGTGTGGAAAGGAGTGGGTGTGTGGAAAGGAATGGGTGTGTGAAAGTAGTGGGAAAAGAATGTGTGGAAAGGAATGGGTGGAAAGGAATGGGTGTGTGGAAAGTAGTGGGTGTGTGGAAAGGAAAGGGGTGTGTGGAAAGGAATGGGTGTGTGGAAAGGAAGTGGGTGTGTGGAAAGGAATGGGTGTGGAAAGGAATGGGTGTGTGGAAAGGAATGGGTGTGTGGAAAGGAATGGGTGTGTGGAAAGGAATGGGTGTGTGGAAAGTAGTGGGTGTGTGGAAAGGAATGGGTGTGTGGAAAGTAGTGAAATGGGTGTGTGGAAAGGAAAGGAATGGGTGTGTGGAAAGTGGAAAGTGTGGAAAGGAAAAGGGTGTGTGGAAAGGAATGGGTGTGTGGAAAGGAATGGGTGTGTGGAAAGGAGTGGGTGTGTGGAAAGGAGTGGGTGTGTGGAAAGGAATGGGGGTGTCGAAAGGAATGGGTGTGTGGAAAGTAATGGGTGTGTGGAAAGTAGTGGGTGTGTGGAAAGGAATGGGTGTGTGTGTGGAAAGGAATGGGTGGGTGGGTGTGGAAAGGAATGGGTGTGTGGAAAGGAGTGGGTGTGTGGAAAGGAATGGGTGTGTGGAAAGGAATGGGTGTGTGGAAAGGAGTAGGTGTGTGGAAAAGAATGGATGTGTGGAAAGGAATGGGTGTGTGGAAAGGAGTGGGTGTGTGGAAAGTAAAAGGAATGGGTGTGTGGAAAGGAATGGGTGTGTGGAAAGGAATGGGTGTGTGAAAGTAGTGGGTGTGTGGAAAGGAATGAATGGGTGTGTGGAAAGGAGTGGGTGTGTGGAAAGGAGTGGGTGTGTGGAAAGGAATGGGTGTGTGGAAAGGGGTGTGTGGAAAGGAATGGGTGTGTGGAAAGGAATGGGTGTGTGGAAAGGAATGGGTGTGTGGAAAGGAATGGGTGTGTGGAAAGTAGGGTGGGTGTGTGAAAGGAATGGGTGTGTGGAAAGTAGTGGGTGTGTGGAAAGGAATGGGTGTGTGGAAAGTAGTGGGTGTGTGGAAAGGAATGGGTGTGTGGAAAGGGTGTGGAAAGTAGTGGTGTGTGGAAAGGAATGGGTGTGTGGAAAGGAATGGGTGTGTGGAAAGGAATGGGTGTGTGGAAAGGAATGGGTGTGTGGAAAGGAATGGGTGTGTGGAAAGGAATGGGTGTGTGGAAAGGAGTGGGTGTGTGGAAAGGAAAGGGTGTGTGGAAAGGAAAGGGTGTGTGGAAAGGAATGGGTGTGTGGAAAGGAGTGGGTGTGTGGAAAGTAGTGGGTAGTGTGTGAAAGGAATGGGTGTGTGGAAAGGTGGGGTGTGTGGAAAGGAATGGGTGTGTGGAAAGTAGTGGGTGTGTGGAAAGGAATGGGTGTGTGGAAAGGAGTGGGTGTGTGGAAAGGAATGGGTGTGTGGAAAGGAATGGGTGTGTGGAAAGGAATGGGTGTGTGGAAAGGAATGGGTGTGTGGAAAGGAATGGGTGTGTGGAAAGGAATGGGTGTGTGGAAAGTAGTGGGTGTGTGGAAAGGAATGGGTGTGTGGAAAGTAATGGGTGTGTGGAAAGGAATGGGTGTGTGAAAGGAATGGGTGTGTGGAAAGGAATGGGTGTGTGGAAAGGAATGGGTGTGTGGAAAGGAATGGGGTGTGTGGAAAGGAAAGGGTGTGTGGAAAGGAATGGGTGTGTGGAAAATGGAATGGAAAGGAATGGGTGTGTGGAAAGGAATGGGTGTGTGGAAAAGGAATGGGTGTGTGGAAAGTAGTGGGTGTGTGGAAAGGAATGGGTGTGTGGAAAGTAGTGGGTGTGTGGAAAGGAGTGGGTGTGTGGAAAGGAATGGGTGTGTGGAAAGTAGTGGGTGTGTGGAAAGGAATGGGTGTGGAAAGGTGTGTGGGAAAGGAATGGGTGTGTGAAAGGAGTGGGTGTGTGGAAAGGAATGGGTGTGTGGAAAGGAATGGGTGTGTGGAAAGGAATGGGTGTGTGGAAAGGAATGGGTGTGTGGAAAGGAATGGGTGTGTGGAAAGGAATGGGTGTGTGGAAAGTAGTGGGTGTGTGGAAAGGAATGGGTGTGTGTGTGGTGTGTGAAAGGAATGGGTGTGTGTGAAAGTAGTGGGTGTGTGGAAAGGAATGGGTGTGTGGAAAGTAGTGGGTGTGTGGAAAGGAATGGGTGTGTGGAAAGTAGTGGGTGTGTGGAAAGGAATGGGTGTGTGGAAAGGAGTGGGTGTGTGGAAAGGAATGGGTGTGTGGAAAGGAATGGGTGTGTGGAAAGGAATGGGTGTGTGGAAAGGAATGGGTGTGTGGAAAGGAATGGGTGTGTGGAAAGGAATGGGTGTGTGGAAAGGAATGGGTGTGTGGAAAGGAATGGGTGTGTGGAAAGGAATAGTGGAAAGGAAAGGGTGTGTGGAAAGGAAAGGGTGTGTGGAAAGGAATGGGTGTGTGGAAAGGAATGGGTGTGTGGAAAGGAGTGGGTATGTGGAAAGGAATGGGTGGAAAGGAATGGGTGTGTGGAAAGGAATGGAAAGGAATGGGTGTGTGGAAAGGAATGGGTGTGTGGAAAGTAGTGGGTGTGGAAAGGAATGGGTGTGTGGAAAGTAATGGGTGTGTGGAAAGGAATGGGTGTGTGGAAAGGAGTGGGTGTGTGGAAAGGAATGGGTGGGTGTGTGGAAAGGAATGGGTGTGTGGAAAGGAATGGGTGTGTGGAAAGGAATGGGTGTGTGGAAAGGAGTGGGTGTGTGGAAAGGAATGGGTGTGTGGGAAAGGAAAGGGTGTGTGGAAAGGAAAGGTGTGTGGAAAGGAGTGGGTGTGTGGAAAGGAAAGGGTGTGTGGAAAGGAATGGGTGTGTGGAAAGGAGTGGGTGTGTGGAAAGGAATGGGTGTGTGGAAAGTAGTGGGTGTGTGGAAAGGAATGGGTGTGTGGAAAGGAATGGGTGTGTGGAAAGTAGTGGGTGTGTGGAAAGGAATGGGTGTGTGGAAAGGAATGGGTGTGTGGGAAAGGAATGGGTGTGGGAAAGGAATGGGTGTGTGGAAAGGAATGGGTGTGTGGAAAGGTAGTGGGAAAGTAGTGTGTGGGAAAGGGATGGGTGTGTGGAAAGTAGTGGGTGTGTGGAAAGGAATGGGTGTGTGAAAGTAGTGGGTGTGTGGAAAGGAATGGGTGTGTGGAAAGGAGTGGTGTGTGGAAAGGAATGGGTGTGTGGAAAGGAATGGGTGTGTGGAAAGGAATGGGTGTGTGGAAAGGAATGGGTGTGTGGAAAGGAATGGGTGTGTGGAAAGTAGTGGGTGTGTGGAAAGGGATGGGTGTGTGGAAAGTAGTGGGTGTGTGGAAAGGAATGGGTGTGTGGAAAGGAATGGGTGTGTGGAAAGGAGTGGGGGTGTGGAAAGGAAAGGGTGTGTGGAAAGGAATGGGTGTGTGGAAAGGAATGGGTGTGTGGAAAGGAGTGGGTGTGTGGAAAGGAGTGGGTGTGTGGAAAGGAATGGGTGTGTGGAAAGGAATGGGTGTGTGGAAAGGAGTGGGTGTGTGGAAAGGAATGGGGGTGTGGAAAGGAATGGGTGTGTGGAAAGTAATGGGTGTGTGGAAAGTAGTGGGTGTGTGGAAAGGAATGGGTGTGTGGAAAGTAGTGGGTGTGTGGAAAGGGATGGGTGTGTGGAAAGTAGTGGGTGTGTGGAAAGGAATGGGTGTGTGAAAGTAGTGGGTGTGTGGAAAGGAATGGGTGTGTGGAAAGGAGTGGGTGTGTGGAAAGGAATGGGTGTGTGGAAAGGAATGGGTGTGTGGAAAGGAATGGGTGTGTGGAAAGTAGTGGGTGTGTGGAAAGGAATGGGTGTGTGGAAAGTAGTGAGTGTGTGGAAAGGAAAGGGTGTGTGGAAAGGAATGGGTGTGTGGAAAGGAGTGGGTGTGTGGAAAGGAAAGGGTGTGTGGAAAGGAATGGGTGTGTGGAAAGGAATGGGTGTGTGGAAAGGAGTGGGTGTGTGGAAAGGAGTGGGTGTGTGGAAAGGAATGGGGGTGTTGAAAGGAATGGGTGTGTGGAAAGTAATGGGTGTGTGGAAAGTAGTGGGTGTGTGGAAAGGAATGGGTGTGTGGAAAGTAGTGGGTGTGTGGAAAGGAATGGGTGTGTGAAAGTAGTGGGTCTGTGGAAAGGAATGGGTGTGTGGAAAGGAGTAGGTGTGTGGAAAAGAGTGGGTGTGTGGAAAGGAATGGGTGTGTGGAAAGGAGTAGGTGTGTGGAAAAGAATGGATGTGGGGAAAGGAATGGGTGTGTGGAAAGGAATGGGTGTGTGGAAAGTAGTGGGTGTGTGGAAAGGAATGGGTGTGTGGAAAGTAGTGGGTGTGTGGAAAGGAATGGGTGTGTGAAAGTACTGGGTGTGTGGAAAGGAATGGGTGTGTGGAAAGGAGTGGGTGTGTGGAAAGGAGTGGGTGTGTAGAAAGGAAAGGGTGTGTGGAAAGGAAAGGGTGTGTGGAAAGGAGTGGGTGTGTGGAAAGGAATGGGTGTGTGGAAAGTAGTGGGTATGTGGAAAGGAATGGGTGTGTGGAAAGGAATGGGTGTGTGGAAAGTAGTGTGTGTGTGGAAAGGAATGGGTGTGTGGAAAGTAGTGGGTGTGTGGAAAGGAATGGGTGTGTGGAAAGTAGTGGGTGTGTGGAAAGGGATGGGTGTGTGGAAAGTAGTGGGTGTGTGGAAAGGAATGGGTGTGTGAAAGTAGTGGGTGTGTGGAAAGGAATGGGTGTGTGGAAAGGAGTGGGTGTGTGGAAAGGAATGGGTGTGTGGAAAGGAATGGGTGTGTGGAAAGGAATGGGTGTGTGGAAAGGAATGGGTGTGTGGAAAGGAATGGGTGTGTGGAAAGGAATGGGTGTGTGGAAAGTAGTGGGTGTGTGGAAAGGAATGGGTGTGTGGAAAGGAATAGGTGTGTGGAAAGGAATGGGTGTGTGGAAAGGAATGGGTGTGTGGAAAGGAGTGGGTGTGTAGAAAGGAAAGGGTGTGTGGAAAGGAAAGGGTGTGTGGAAAGGAGTGGGTGTGTGGAAAGGAATGGGTGTGTGGAAAGTAGTGGGTATGTGGAAAAAAATGGGTGTGTGGAAAGGAATGGGTGTGTGGAAAGTAGTGTGTGTGTGGAAAGGAATGGGTGTGTGGAAAGGAGTGGGTGTGTGGAAAGGAGTGGGTGTGTGGAAAGGAATGGGTGTGTGGAAAGGAATGGGTGTGTGGAAAGTAGTGGGTGTGTGGAAAGGAATGGGTGTGTGGAAAGTAGTGGGTGTGTGGAAAGGGATGGGTGTGTGGAAAGTAGTGGGTGTGTGGAAAGGAATGGGTGTGTGAAAGTAGTGGGTGTGTGGAAAGGAATGGGTGTGTGGAAAGGAGTGGGTGTGTGGAAAGGAATGGGTGTGTGGAAAGGAATGGGTGTGTGGAAAGGAATGGGTGTGTGGAAAGGAATGGGTGTGTGGAAAGGAATGGGTGTGTGGAAAGTAGTGGGTGTGTGGAAAGGGATGGGTGTGTGGAAAGTAGTGGGTGTGTGGAAAGGAATGGGTGTGTGGAAAGGAATGGGTGTGTGGAAAGGAGTGGGGGTGTGGAAAGGAAAGGGTGTGTGGAAAGGAATGGGTGTGTGGAAAGGAATGGGTGTGTGGAAAGGAGTGGGTGTGTGGAAAGGAGTGGGTGTGTGGAAAGGAATGGGTGTGTGGAAAGGAATGGGTGTGTGGAAAGGAGTGGGTGTGTGGAAAGGAATGGGGGTGTGGAAAGGAATGGGTGTGTGGAAAGTAATGGGTGTGTGGAAAGTAGTGGGTGTGTGGAAAGGAATGGGTGTGTGGAAAGTAGTGGGTGTGTGGAAAGGGATGGGTGTGTGAAAGTAGTGGGTGTGTGGAAAGGAATGGGTGTGTGAAAGTAGTGGGTGTGTGGAAAGGAATGGGTGTGTGGAAAGGAGTGGGTGTGTGGAAAGGAATGGGTGTGTGGAAAGGAATGGGTGTGTGGAAAGGAATGGGTGTGTGGAAAGTAGTGGGTGTGTGGAAAGGAATGGGTGTGTGGAAAGTAGTGAGTGTGTGGAAAGGAAAGGGTGTGTGGAAAGGAATGGGTGTGTGGAAAGGAGTGGGTGTGTGGAAAGGAAAGGGTGTGTGGAAAGGAATGGGTGTGTGGAAAGGAATGGGTGTGTGGAAAGGAGTGGGTGTGTGGAAAGGAGTGGGTGTGTGGAAAGGAATGGGGGTGTCGAAAGGAATGGGTGTGTGGAAAGTAATGGGTGTGTGGAAAGTAGTGGGTGTGTGGAAAGGAATGGGTGTGTGGAAAGTAGTGGGTGTGTGGAAAGGAATGGGTGTGTGAAAGTAGTGGGTCTGTGGAAAGGAATGGGTGTGTGGAAAGGAGTAGGTGTGTGGAAAAGAGTGGGTGTGTGGAAAGGAATGGGTGTGTGGAAAGGAGTAGGTGTGTGGAAAAGAATGGATGTGGGGAAAGGAATGGGTGTGTGGAAAGGAATGGGTGTGTGGAAAGTAGTGGGTGTGTGGAAAGGAATGGGTGTGTGGAAAGTAGTGGGTGTGTGGAAAGGAATGGGTGTGTGAAAGTACTGGGTGTGTGGAAAGGAATGGGTGTGTGGAAAGGAGTGGGTGTGTGGAAAGGGTGTGTGGAAAGGAATGGGTGTGTGGAAAGGAGTGGGTGTGTGGAAAGGAAAGGGTGTGTGGAAAGGAATGGGTGTGTGGAAAGGAATGGGTGTGTGGAAAGGAATGGGTGTGTGGAAAGTAGTGGGTGTGTGGAAAGGAATGGGTGTGTGGAAAGGAGTGAGTGTGTGGAAAGGAGTGGGTGTGTGCAAAGCGCTCTGCTATAGGTCAGGCGGTTTTGATTGAGCTGTGTTATTTACCATGCAACTCTCTTCCGTACATTGAGCTATTATTGTACATTAAGCTACAGTAACTAGAGGGTTTGGACTTCTGTTTTGATGCCAGAAGATGAGTCTGAGTCATATTTCACTGACAGTTCTACAAAAATAATTGTACATTTTCAGTTATTAAACCGACAATAGTTGATTTTTTATTAAAGTACTGAAGACGGGTGTGCTGTTGCATCCAGCATGGTATGCGTGTGCTTACTGCGGCTGTCATCCTGATATTGGCAATAGGTAGCTACTTCTGTTGCTGTACGGTAGTGCTTGGCAAGCTGGAGCAAAGGGCACTGTCTCCCGACGTTGTTGCCTACTATGCCCTCCCCATTGAGTTTACAGTTCAAGTTGGAAGTTTACATAAACTTAGGTTGGAGTCATTAAAACTCATTTTTCAACCACTCAACAAAAAAAATGTAAACAAACTATAGTTTTGACAAGTTAATTGGTCATTTGAGTCATTTTTAGTCATGTTTCAAGAAACTGTTTACAGACAGATTATTTCACTTATAATTCACTGTATCACAATTGCAGTGGGTCAGAAGTTGATATACACTAAGTTGACTGAGCCTTTAAACAGCTTGGAAAATTCCAGAAAATGGCGTCATGGCTTTAGAAGCTTCTGATAGTCTAATTGACAAAATTTGAGTCGATTGGAGGTGTAGCTGTGGATGTATTTCAAGGCCTACCTTCAAACTCAGTGCCTCTCTGCTTGACATCATGGGAAAATCAAAAGAAATCAGCCAAGACCTCAGAAAAAAACTGTAGACCTTCACAAGTCTGGTTCATCCTAGAGAGCAATTTCTAAAAGCCTGAAGGTGCCACGTTCATCTGTACAAACAATAGTACGCAAGTGTAAACACCATGGGACCACGCAGCCGTCATACCGCTGAGGAAGGAGACGCATTCGTTCTCCTAGAGATGAATGTACTGTGGTGCGAAAAGTGCAAATCAATCACAGAACAACAGCAAAGAACCTTGTGAAGATGCTGGAGGAAATAGGTAAAAAGTATCTATATCCACAGTAAAATGAGTCCAATATCGACATAACCTGAAAGGCCACTCAGCAAGGAAGGTTTGCAACTGCACATGGGGACAAAGATTGTACTTTTTGGAGAAATGTCCTCTGGTCTGATGAAACAAAAATAGAACTGTTTGGCCATAATGACCATCGTCATGTTGGGAGGAAAATGGGTAGGTCTGCAAGCCAAAGAACCCCATCCCAACCGTGAAGCATGGGGGAGGCAGCATCATGTTGTGGGGGGTGCTTTGCTGCAGGAGGGACTTCACAAAATAGATTGAATCATGAGGATAGAAAATTATGTGGATATATTGAAGCAACATCTCAAGACATCAGTCAGGAAGTTAAAGCTTGGTCGCTTCCAAATGGACAATGACCCCAAGCATACTTCCAAAGTTGTAGCAAAATGGCTTAAGGACAACAAAGTCAAGGTATTGGAGTGGCCATCACAAAGCCCTGACCTCAATCCTATAAAAACATTGTGTGCAGAACTGAAAAATTGTGTGCGAGCAAGGAGGGCTATAAACCTGACTCAGTTACACCAGCTCTGTCAGGAGGAATGGACCAAAATTCACCCAACTTATTGTAATGTTCACCCAACTTATTGAAATGTTTGACCCAAGTTAAACAATTTAAAGGCAATGCTACCAAATACTAATTGAGTGTATGTTAACTTCTGTCCAACTGGGAATGTGATGAAAGAAATAAAAGCTGATATAAATCATTCTCTCTCTATTATTCTGACATTTCGCATTCTTCAAATAACTGACCTAAGACGGGGTATTTTTACCAGGATTAAATGTCAGGAATTGTGAAAACCTGAGTTTAAATGTATTTAGCTAAACTTCTGACTTCAACTGGATGCATGTATTAAGGTGACACCTATATGTTTAGAAATATTAGTTCATTGTGTAGGCTGTTATCATAGTTGAAATAAAATCATCTGAGGGAGAAATGGCCACATTAGTTAGTGCTGGCGACACGACCGTGCAGCTGCCCAGTAGTTTTTCAGGTTAGTAGTACGTCCATACAACACCGGTATCTGCTATCTGGCTTATCGACTCGTCGTGCATCCCAATCAGCCGCGCAAAACGTTCTTGAGTAGCAACAAATCTTCCCAATTAGCTGAGTCGCTTTCAATACACACACTTCTTTCCACACACCCACTTCTTTCCATACACCCACTCCTTTCCATACACCCACTTCTTTCCATACACCCACTCCTTTCCATACACCCTTTCCATACACCCACTCCTTTCCATACACCCACTCCTTTCCATACACCCACTCCTTTCCACACACCCACTCCTTTCCATACACCCACTCCTTTCCATACACCCACTCCTTTCCACACACCCACTCCTTTCCATACACCCACTCCTTTCCATACACCCACTCATTTCCATACACCCACTCCTTTCGACACACTCACTCGCTCATACTCCAGTCACCATATTGGGCTGCAGCTACCAATAAGGAGAGCACCCACTCACAGCTGCCTCAGAGCAGGGGGCCAGACCAGACTGAGAGGAGGGTACTCCGCCACAACCTTTCCAAGAAGACCGGTTTCCGACAGAAATACACAAAGAACCAAAGACATTTACACGTAAATACATTCATGATTTCTGACTCCAAACAGGTTTGTGTGCAATATATATGATTACTGTGAGAGTAGTTTCTAAATGTACTGAAGTATTATGTCTCTGTCCCTCTCTCTCTCTCCATGTCGTTTGTAACAAGCCGCCATAATGTGTCAGTCCGCTATGGACCTCATGTATTGTATACATGGGGTATGTGGTATGTGTATGTGGGTCTATCCTGTGTTACCATTTAGATAGCTAGTAAATAAATAATTACACCAATTTGTGTAGTACTGAATCATATGTAAGGCTGTTTTTTTTGCAGATGCAAGGAGGATGTGACTGTTCAGAAGGATGATATGATACAAGGTTATGATTAATAAGTTGACTGTTTAAGGATGTAATAGTTAATTAAATACCTTTAAAAATGTTTTGGGGGTGAT
The DNA here is from genome assembly GCF_021184085.1 of Oncorhynchus gorbuscha. Taxonomy (NCBI): domain Eukaryota; kingdom Metazoa; phylum Chordata; class Actinopteri; order Salmoniformes; family Salmonidae; genus Oncorhynchus; species Oncorhynchus gorbuscha. The sequence goes on from NC_060191.1 coordinate 56,360,160, forward strand.
GGTACCTCTTTAAAGAACTGCTCTTGTGGTGCCCCAAATCCTAATGAGTTAATTGTTACGTGATTCATTTAATCGGGTAACAATGAAATCTAGTTAGTTGATTAGATAAATAACAGTCATCACATTAATGCAAGTAAAGTTACGACACAGGGGTGAATGGAGAAGTGGGGTGCAGTGGAAGAGAAGAGAAAGGGAGGTGGAAAATAAGAAAAAGAGAAGATTGCTATAATCCTTACACCCCCCTGTTTTTGGAATATTAACTAGCCTCTGGGGGAGTGGTGCTGGGGAGAGAAAATGAGAGGGGTGTCTGTGAATGTGTCTGTGTCTGTGTCTGAGTCTGTGGCTGTGGCTGTGGCTGTGTGTTTGTGTGTCCTGGGCCCCTGTGGTGATGTGCATCTCCAGTCCAAGGTGACCGTGCTGCCTACCTGACAGCTTTAGTTGCGTGCCCAAGATTTGTAGCCTGGCGCCATAACCCACAGAGGCCATAAAGAACTGAAATGATGGGTGAAGAGGTTAAAACAAAAGAGGGTGAGACGGTAAGCCAGTGACACCTCACCCTGCCTTTAGCCAAAGAGCTTTCAGCCCCTTTCCCTTCTGAACAGCATGATGGGAAGGGGGGCGGGGTAAATGAGACCCAAGGGTCAGAGGTCAGGGGTGTAGTGGGAGAAGCGAAAATGAGTTCAGTGGCCCCGGCACCATCTTTCATGTGATGTTCACACTTCTGCACATGCATGTACGCCCACCTACACACACACACACACACACACACACACACACACACACACACACACACACACACACACACACACACACACACACACACACACACACACACACACACACACACACACACACACACACACACACACACACACACACACACACACACACACTACATTCTTTTTTCCCTTTGTGTCATCTCCACAGTGACATTAGAAGGTTCATGTTTAGGCCGGATGCACCACAGCTCCCAGCATGCAGGGTGTGTTGGTGTGTTTGTGTTTGTGCTTCCTGCCTGGTGAGAGGTAGCGTGGTGAGAGGGTGTCAGCGCAGTGGTCAGTGCCCTGCATGAGAGAGGAGAGCGGAGGGCAGTGCCAGGGTAGTGGCAGGGAGCAGATGGTGGTGGCTGTGCAGGGGGCTGCAGTGGGTAGGGACGCAGCGGGCATGTAGTGGGCATTGGTTTGGTGTGGGGTGTGGTGTGTGAGAACAGGCAAAGGCCCGGGGCGAGCAGAGCTTAGTGAAGTAAATGCCCATTCAAAATACCATTTCCCCCAACATTCACTGTGTGTAGACTGAAAAAGAGTAGTTTGAAAGAGAAAGAGGTCAGTTTCTCCTCTCCTCTCCTCTCCTCTCCTCTCCTCTCCTCTCCTCTCCTCTCCTCTCCTCTCCTCTCCTCTCCTCTCCTCTCTTCTCTTCAGGCTGATCACACCACACCGCAGTGCAGAGAAGAACGACGACCCAGCGGAGGCTCTTTGTCACCAGATCTGTCGATAGTCAGGAGGGATGGCATGTCACTGGAGACCCCCTTGGGTGTTAATACACACTGAAGGTTACAGAGGCCTCCCTTAGAGGAGAGGGAGCCCCCCCCCCCCACCCTGGCCCACCCCCGTACCCTCTAGTGACGGCAGCCTGATAGACTGCTCTTTAATACCCAATCGACAGTATTGACGTCCCTCAGGGCGGGAGTCCCTGTAGAGGCTTTTATGTGGAGGCCTCTGGGGGTCCCTGGGACTGGGGACTCAGACCGCCCTGGTGACACGTTCCTCGTCCCTGACCCATAATGTGCAGATTACGATGGCCATTACACACAGTGCGAGATGACAGTCTCACTAAGGGGGACAACACTGAGACGACCGACTACGAAGTTCGATTCTTCTTCTCTTCTCACCTGTGGAGAGAGGGACAGGAGGGAGGAGGGGAAGAGTGAGGGGTAAAGCATACTGTAGACAGGAGAATAGAGGGGGAAGAGGGAACAATTGAAAACCTGGTGTGTTTAAAAGCACAACCTGTAACTTTGAGGTTCCAAAGAAGATGGGACAACTTTGGGGGCAAAGAATAATGGACAATGGACTGCTCTTTCACCTTGTTTCCTGTCTCTGTCACAAAGGAAAACCAGGTATCAATTCCATCCCTCTCTCTCATTTGACCAGAATGAAGTTGTGGTGAGAATTCTCTCGGGCTCAGCTTAAAAAAGCTGGTGTTTTTGGAGCACTGCTCTGTGTTCTGCCCTGTACCCTGTGGTGCTGTGCTGAACCTTGGAGGATGGGGTCTCTGTGATTGATTAGCTGTGCTGGGAAGAGCATCGCTCCCCTACTGCCTGTGACATATGGAGCCTGCATGTCCGAGGCAGCTGCATCTGCACAGTCACAGGGTGTGTGTGTGTGTGTGTGTGTGTGTGTGTGTGTGTGTGTGTGTGTGTGTGTGTGTGTGTGTGTGTGTGTGTGTGTGTGTGTGTGTGTGTGTGTGTGTGTGTGTGTGTGTGTGTGTGTGTGTGTGTGTGGAGGGTTGCGGTGGCCCTGACAGCAGAGATGAGAATGGGCCTTTGTGAATTGGTATCATCAGAGGCAGTCACTACTGTTATCAGTGAGTGAGGCAGTGGGGAGCAGGGAGGGCGAGGATGACAACAGATAATATACCTGTATATGCGTACAAAAGTATATTGTAAATCTCTTTCTGTGTGTGTGTGTGTGTGTGTGTGTGTGTGTGTGTGTGTGTGTGTGTGTGTGTGTGTGTGTGTGTGTGTGTGTGTGTGTGTGTGTGTGTGTGTGTGTGTGTGTGTGTGTGTGTGTGTGTGTGTGTGTGTGTGTGTGGTACCAGTCCTACCCAGTGCCAAACCTTCAGCCTAGGACTACATTGACTGTACTACCCCGGATATTTGTGCACAGACACACATTGCGACACACATCCAGCACATTTTATCACGGAGGTCCTGCACTAAAACATGAAGCCATTTATCACAGAGGTCCTCCACTAAGACATGAAGCCATTTATCACGGAGGTCCTCCACTAAGACATGAAGCCATTTATCACAGAGGTCTTCCACTAAGACATGAAGCCATTTATCACAGAGGTCCTCCACTAAGACATAAAGCCATTTATCACAGATCCTCCACTAAGATCCTCCACCTAAGACATGAAGCCATTTATCACGAGAGGTCCTCCACTAAGACATGAAGCCATTTATCACGGAGGTCCTCCACTAAGACATGAAGCCATTTATCTTATGAAGCCATTTATCACAGAGGTCCTCCACTAAGACATGAAGCCATTTATCACGGAGGTCCTCCACTAAGACATGAAGCCATTTATCACGGAGGTCCTCCACTAAGACATGAAGCCATTTATCACAGAGGTCCTCCACTAAGACATGAAGCCATTTATCACGGAGGTCCTCCACTAAGACATGAAGCCATTTATCACAGAGGTCCTCCACTAAGACATGAAGCCATTTATCACGGAGGTCCTCCACTAAGACATGAAGCCATTTATCACGGAGGTCCTCCACTAAGACATGAAGCCATTTATCACGGAGGTCCTCCACTAAGACAGGTCCTCCACTAAGACATGAAGCCATTTATCACGGAGGTCCTCCACTAAGACATGAAGCCATTTATCACGGAGGTCCTCCACTAAGACATGAAGCCATTTATCACGGAGGTCCTCCACTAAGACATGAAGCCATTTATCACGGAGGTCCTCCACTAAGACATGAAGCCATTTATCACGGAGGTCCTCCACTAAGACATGAAGCCATTTATCACGGAGGTCCTCCACTAAGATATGAAGCCATTTATCACGGAGGTCCTCCACTAAGACATGAAGCCATTTATCACGGAGGTCCTCCACTAAGACATGAAGCCATTTATCACGGAGGTCCTCCACTAAGACATGAAGCCATTTATCACGGAGGTCCTCCACTAAGACATGAAGCCATTTATCACGGAGGTCCTCCACTAAGACATGAAGCCATTTATCACGGAGGGACTCCACTAAGACATGAAGCCATTTATCACGGAGGTTCTCCACTAAGACATGAAGCCATTTATCACGGAGGTCCTCCACTAAGACATGAAGCCATTTATCACGGAGGTCCTCCACTAAGACATGAAGCCATTTATCACGGAGGTCCTCCACTAAGACATGAAGCCATTTATCACGGAGGTCCTCCACTAAGACATGAAGCCATTTATCACGGAGGTCCTCCACTAAGACATCCATTTATCACGGAGGTCCTCCAAAGACATGAAGCCATTTATCACGGAGGTCCTCCACTAAGACATGAAGCCATTTATCATGGAGGTCCTCCACTAAGACATGAAGCCATTTATCACGGAGGTCCTCCACTAAGACATGAAGCCATTTATCACGGAGGTCCTCCACTAAGACATGAAGCCATTTATCACGGAGGTCCTCCACTAAGACATGAAGCCATTTATCACGGAGATCCTCCACTAAGACATGAAGCCATTTATCACGGAGGTCCTCCACTAAGACATGAAGCCATTTATCATGGAGGTCCTCCACTAAGACATGAAGCCATTTATCACGGAGGTCCTCCACTAAGACATGAAGCCATTTATCACGGAGGTCCTCCACTAAGACAACATTTCCAAACAATTTTTTCAATCCATTTTGATGAATCTAAGAGTAGAGAACTATATGTTAAAAAAGAGCAGAAATTGGCATTCAGGGATTCAGTGGTCTCACATGAATTTATCTCTTTGAGATAAAAACAGTTCATTACATTTTTTTACTCAGAGTCAGACCCTGGTCATACCCTGCACACTTAAGGTATCAGTTAGACACATTTCCATGGACACTGATGGTATCGGTTAGACACATTTCCATGGACACTGAAGGTATCGGTTAAACACATTTCCATGGACACTGAAGGTATCGGTTAGACATATTTCCATGGACACTGAAGGTATCGGTTAGACATATTTCCATGGACACTGAAGGTATCGTTTAGACACATTTCCATGGACAATGAAGGCATTGGTTAGACACATTTTCATGGACACTGATGGTATCGGTTAGACACATAGCCCTATCTGGCTAACTGCATGAACTTAGGCTGTCTGTCCAACTTGTCCTGTCTGAACGACTTGTCCTATCTGGCTGGCTGGCCTAAGTTATCCTATCTGTCCAGCCGGCCAAACTTATACTATCTGTTCGGCCGACTTGTCCTTTTTTGCAAAACTTATCCTATCTGGCTGGCTGAACTTATGCTATCTGACTGACTTGTCCTATCTGGCTAACTTATCCTATCTGGCCAGCAGGCCGAACCTATACCTTTCTGTCTGGCCGGCCACACTCATCATATCTGGTCTGCCGGCCAGTCTGATTCTATCTGGCCGACATATCTAGTACTATCTGGCCGACTTTACCCATCTTTTCGGTTGGCCGAATTTATCCTACCGTTCAGGTCGGCCGAACTTGTCCAATCGTCCAAAATTACATACATGGCCACCCGGCCGAACCTGTCCTATCTGACCGGCCTGCGGAACTTATGTCTGCCGTTATTAGTCAGCTCGCCACACACACACAAAAACATGCACGCACACACACACACACACACACAAAGACATGCACACCCTGTGTGATTTATGTTCTCTTTGGCTGGAGACGGTCCGGCCATATTAACAGCCTCTACAATCTACAGCGCTCAAATTAGAGGGGGATTTTTCTGTGTTTTTAAAAGATCTATATTTTTCTTTTTAATCATGTTTCTTTTTTATTTCAGGTCATCTTTATTCCTCTACATCGCCCATCACACAAATGCTTGCAGCAGCAACTTCTAAATGGAGTGACTTCATATTTTAATTTAGTGTAGGCCTACATGGTTAAAAGGGAGGGTGGAGGTAAAAAAAAAATTAAAAGAAGATGATTTGTGACGATAAGTTCAAGCTGATATCTGGGCGAGGTGAAAAGTGAAAGTAATTCATTACGGGAGATAGCGGCCGGCAATATTCTTCATCCTGACGGGGGCCTAGCCAGAATCACCCAGCATCGGCCAAGCAAGCCTGATGAAAGGATAAGGTCCAAATTGATGGTCATATTTTACAGTGGGTCACAAAGGAGCAGAGTGTTGAACATTGTAATTACAAGTTTGGTGGAGGGATGAGAGAGAGAGGGAAGGAGGGATAGAGGGATGAGAGAAGGAGGAGTGGAGTCTTTGTCTAGCCCGAGCTAGATGAGCACTGACGCTTAATTGAATGGTAACCTCTGGAACTGTTGTGCTAACACTGCAGAGAGAGAGGGAGGGTAGGGAGGGAGGGGGAGGGGGAGGGGAGGGAGGGGAAAATAAGTGCTGAGAGGGCCCTTTTGTGTGCTCGTCTGTCCCTGTCTCATCCACCTGACCCCAGCGTGAGATAAAGCATCATGCACGGACACACACACACACACACGGACACACGGACACACACACACACACACACACACACACGGACACACACACACACACACACACACACACACACACACACACACACACACACACACACACACACACACACACACACACACACACACACACACACACACACACACACACACACACACACACACACACACACTCCAGAACCAGTGAAATGCGTTCACACGGTACAGTAAACATTGAATACAATGTTTGAATAACCCCAAACATACTGTGTACTGTACACTCTATTAACTGTACAGTATGGCCACTGCTAACATCAAGTATGTTCATACACACCACATTTACCCCGATTTCTCTGATCCTCTAACCTCTCACCGTTCTGCCTCACTGGGCCGCTTCTCCCTCTCGCTCTCTCTTTGTCACTTTCTCTCCCGCTCTCTGTCTCTCTCCCTCCTGCTCTCTCTCCTTCCTCTCGCTCTCTCTTTGTCACTTCTCTCTCTCCCTCCCACTCTCTCTCCCTCCCTCCCTCCCTCCCTCCCTCCCTCCCTCCCTCCCTCCCTCCCTCCCTCCCTCCCTCCCTCCCTCCCTCCCTCCCTCCCTCCCTCCCTCCCTCCCACTGTCTCTCTCACCCTCTCGTCCTGCTCTCTCTGTCTCCTTCCCTCTCTCTCTTTCTCTCTCCTCTCCCCTCTCCCTCCCTCTCCCTCTCCCTCCCTCCCTCCCTCCCTGTCCCTCCCTCCCTCCCTCCCTTCCCTCCCTCCCTCCCTCCCTCCCTCCCTCCCACTGTCTCTCTCCCTCCTCTCCCTCCCTCCTCTCCCTCCCTCCCTCCCTCCCTCCCTCCCTCCCTCCCTCCCTCCCTCCCTCCCTCCCTCCCTTGTCTCTCTCACCCTCTCGCTCCTGCTCTCTGTCTCCTTCCCTCTCTCTCTCTCTCTCTCTCTCTCTCTCTCTCCCCCTCCCTCCCTCCCTCCCTCCCTCCCTCCCTCCCTCCCTCCCTCCCTCCCTCCCTCCCTCCCTCCCTCCCTCCCTCCCTCCCACTGTCTCTCTCACCCTCCCTCCTGCTCTCCTCCCCCTTCCCTCCCTCTCGCTCTGTCTCTCTCACCCTCTCGCTCCTGCTCTCTCTCCCTCTCCCTTCCCTCCCTCCCTCCCTCTCCCTCCCTCCCTCCCTCTCCCTCCCTCCCTCCCACTGTCTCTCTCCCCTCCCCTGCCCTCCCCTCCCTCCCTCCCTCCCTCCTCTCCCTCCCTCCCTCCCTCCCTCCCTCCCTCCCTCCCTCCCTCCCTCCCTCCCTCCCTCCCTCCCTCCCTCCCTCCCTCCCTCCCCCCTGTCTCTCTCACCCTCTCGCTCCTGCTCTCTCTGTCTCCTTCCCTCTCTCTCTCTCCTCTCTCTCTCTCTCCCTCCCTCCCTCCCTCCCCCTCCCTCCCCTCCCTCCCTCCCTCCCTCCCTCCCTCCCTCCCTCCCTCCCTCCCTCCCTCCCTCCCTCCCTCCCTCCCTCCCTCCCTCCCTCCCTCCCTCCCTCCCTCCCCCACTGTCCCTCCCACTCTCTCTGTCTCCTTCCCTCTCTCTCTCGCTCTCTCTCTCTCTCTCACCCTCTCGCTCCTGCTCTCTCTGTCTCCTTCCCTCTCTCTCTCTCCCTCCTCTCTCTCATCCCAACCCAACCGATTGCCTCATCATCAGCTCATCTTTTCTTTTCATTTCCCCTCTTTATCTCCAGTCTTATTTTTCTCTACCTTTCCATCTCCTGCTCTCTCTTTACAGCAATCTTTTTTGGGATTTTGGGATGACTCCTTCCCTTCTCTTCTTCTGTAGTAATGGTGGAATAAGGCCTGCTGTTATAAGAGTCGGGACAATTTGTTCCCTTTTGTGAGCGGGAGCGTCTTCGTTCCGGGCCGCATGGCACGCACGCATACACACACATACACCCACACCATGATGAGGCCATTTTCTCCCCTAATCTCTGGATTCTCATCTAACGGCTAATGAAAAACATCCCAATTACCCAGTTACACTTTGAATAGAGACGGGATGGGCAGAGACGATAATGTGTGTGTGAAGCAAAAGTCAGCTTGTCTGTCCGTCTAGACACACAGGGCCATGCTTTTGTGGGTGTTCAAAGACAGGTGCTTGGTAATTCTACTTTTAGCAGACACACTTATCCAGAGCAATTAGGTTTAAGTGCCTTGCTCAAGGGCATATCGGCAGATTATTCACCGAGTCAGCTCAGACATTCGAACCAGCAACCTTGTGGTTACTGGTCCAACGCTCTTAACACTAAGCTACCTGCCGGTAATGACTGCAGAATACGATTAGAGTTGGTGATATTACAGTCTCAGAGAAATACTGTAGGTAATCGACAAAGGCTACATTGAGGATCATGGACAAAGTATTATTAGAGTATTGTAAGGCATGACAGAACAAAAATTATTTGTTACAATGGGATTGTGAGTCTGTCAAAGTTTGAATGTAAGCTGCTGTTGGTTGTGATGGTTGTGTGTGTGTGTGGGAGTGTGTATTTGTGTGTGTGTGTCTGTTTGCGCATGTACGCGTTTCCAGGACAGCATCCAGTGACAGTGTTGGCCTCGGTGAAATACCTACAAGACTGGTTGCCTTAGTGACAAAATCTGTGGCGCTGTCTATCCAAGCTGACCCTGCTAACCTAAACATAGAGACAAAGATACCCCTTACACATGCACTCACCCATACAGACACACACACACAGACATACAGACACACACAGACACACACAAACACACTCACCCATACAGACACACACACAGACATACACACATGCAGAAACACACACACAAACGCACTCACCCATACAGACACACACAGACACACACAGATGTGCCAGACGGACAAATGCACTGCCCTCAGGGTGACCTCATGGCCTTTTCCCTCCTTCCTCTATCCATACACTCATCTGGGCGGCCGATCTTCTCATATCTGGCCAGCTTGCCAAACTTGTCCTATCTGTCCAGTAGGCCGAACTTGTTCTATCTGACCACCTTGTCCTATCGGGACAACTTAGGCTATCTGTCTGATTTGTCCTATTTGTTCGACATGCCCTATCTGTCCGACCAGCCGAATGTACAGCGCTGGCCACACGGTCAAACCCATCCTATCTGTCCAACCAGCCGAATGTACAGCGCTGGCCACACGGTCGAACCCATCCTATCTGTCCAACCAGCCGAATGTACAGAGCTGGCCACACGGTCGAACCCATCCTATCTGTCCAACCAGCCGAATGTACAGCGCTGGCCACACGGTCGAACCCATCCTATCTGTCCAACCAGCCGAATGTACAGAGCTGGCCACACGGTCGAACCCATCCTATCTGTCCAACCAGCCGAATGTACAGCGCTGGCCACACGGTCGAACCCATCCTATCTGTCCGACCAGCCGAATGTACAGAGCTGGCCACACGGTCGAACCCATCCTATCTGTCCGACCAGCCGAATGTACAGAGCTGGCCACACGGTCGAACCCATCCTATCTGTCCGACCAGCCGAATGTACAGAGCTGGCCACACGGTCGAACCCATCCTATCTGTCCGACCAGCCGAATGTACAGAGCTGGCCACACGGTCGAACCCATCCTATCTGTCCGACCAGCCGAATGTACAGCGCTGGCCACACGGTCGAACCCATCCTATCTGTGCGACCAGCCGAATGTACAGAGCTGGCCACACGGTCGAACCCATCCTATCTGTCCGACCAGCCGAATGTACAGAGCTGGCCACACGGTCGAACCCATCCTATCTGTCCGACCAGCCGAATGTACAGAGCTGGCCACACGGTCGAACCCATCCTATCTGTCCGACCAGCCGAATGTACAGCGCTGGCCACACGGTCGAACCCATCCTATCTGTGCGACCAGCCGAATGTACAGAGCTGGCCACACGGTCGAACCCATCCTATCTGTCCGACCAGCCGAATGTACAGAGCTGGCCACACGGTCGAACCCATCCTATCTGTCCGACCAGCCGAATGTACAGAGCTGGCCACACGGTCGAACCCATCCTATCGGTCCGACCAGCCGAATGTACAGAGCTGGCCACACGGTCGAACCCATCCTATCTGTCCGACCAGCCGAATGTACAGAGCTGGCCACACGGTCGAACCCATCCTATCTGTCCGACCAGCCGAATGTACAGCGCTGGCCACACGGTCGAACCCATCCTATCTGTCCGACCAGCCGAATGTACAGAGCTGGCCACACGGTCGAACCCATCCTATCTGTCCGACCAGCCGAATGTACAGAGCTGGCCACACGGTCGAACCCATCCTATCTGTCCGACCAGCCGAATGTACAGAGCTGGCCACACGGTCGAACCCATCCTATCTGTCCGACCAGCCGAATGTACAGAGCTGGCCACACGGTCGAACCCATCCTATCTGTCCGACCAGCCGAATGTACAGAGCTGGCCACACGGTCGAACCCATCCTATCGGTCCGACCAGCCGAATGTACAGAGCTGGCCACACGGTCGAACCCATCCTATCTGTCCGACCAGCCGAATGTACAGAGCTGGCCACACGGTCGAACCCATCCTATCTGTCCGACCAGCCGAATGTACAGAGCTGGCCACATGGTCGAACCCATCCTATCTGACTGGCCTGAGGTACTTATGCTTTCTGACCGACTTGTCATATTAGCCAACTTGTCCTATCTGGCCGGCCCTCTGAACTTAATCAATCTGGTCTACTTGTCCTATCTGGCCGGCCCTCTAAACTTAATCAATCTGATCCACTTGTCCTATCTGGCCAGCCTGCTGAACTTATGCTATCTGGCCGACTTGTCCTATCTGGCCAACATATCCTTTCTGTCTGGCTGGCCGAACTTATGCTATTTGGCTGACTGGCAAAACGTATGCTATTTAGTCAACTTGTCCTATCTGTCTGGTCGGCAAAGCCTGTGCTATCTGGCCAACTTTTCCTATCTGGCCGACTTACAGTGAGCTCCAAAAGTATTAAGACAGTGTTGTTGTTTTGGCTCTGTATTCCAGGATTTGGATTTTAAATCATACAATGACTATACTGAACCTCAGGATCGGACCCGTTTTCTCAATTTTCGCCTAAAATGACATGCCCAAATCTAACTGCCTGTAGCTCAGGACCTGAAGGAAGGATATGCAGAAACAGCAGGGTTTCAAACTATAGACTTTATCAAACAAAACTCTGCTACATTTTATCTCTGGGACCCTCAGGATGACAAATCAGAGCACGATTACTGAATGTAAGTACATTATTTAACTTCAGAGGTGATTGTATCCAACCAGTTGCAGTGATAAAAGTGTTTTGTTGTTGTGCACTCACCTCACCATTAGCATGGTATTGTTCCACTAAGTTTTGGGAAATGTTCTTGTGACTTAGAACATCATGCTAATCACATTAGCGCACGTTAGCACGTTTGCACGTTAGCACGTTAGCACATTAGCACGTTAGCACGTTAGCTCAACCGTCCCGGTGGAGAGACACTGATCCCGTAAAGTGTTAGCTTCAATTTGAGGGCATTTTTATCCATATTGGGTGAACCATTCAGAAATTACAGCACTTTTTGTACATGGTCCCCCAAATTCACTTATACTGTGCATTCGGATAGTATTCAGCTCACTTGACTTTTTCCACATTTTGTTACATTACAGCCTATTCCAAAATTGTATAAATAGTTTTTTACCCTCATCAATCTACAATCAATACCCCATAATAATAAATCAAAAACAGGTTTTTAGAAATGTTTTGCATATTCATAAAAAAAAACGGAAACAATACATTTACGTAAGTATTCAGACCCTTTACTCAGTACTTTGTTGAAGCACCTTTGCCAGAGATTACAGCCTAAAGTCTTTTTAGGTATGACGCTACAGGCTTGGCACACCTGTATTTGGGGAGTTTCTCCCATTTCTCCCACCTAATTTGAACGTTTTATTTATCTTGCTAACTAGAATCAAGAACGAAAGCTAATTTGGCCAGCAGCCAGTATTTGGCCTACTACACACAATACCACACAATACCCTTAAAACGTGGGAAACATTTTTTTTTTTTTACAAATTGATTAAAAATGAATAGCTGAAATGTTTTGAGTCGATAAGTATTCAACCACTTTGTCATGGCAAGTGGTTGAATACTCCCTTACCTCACCTCGCTCATCAACTCATCCCTGACCGCTGGCTGCGTCCCTTTCGTCTTCAAGAGAGCGAGAGTTGCACCCCTTCTGAAAAAACCTACACTCGATCCCTCCGATGTCAACAACTACAGACCAGTATCCCTTCTTTCTTTTCTCTCCAAAACTCTTGAACGTGCCGTCCTTGGCCAGCTCTCCCGCTATCTCTCTCTGAATGACCTTCTTGATCCAAATCAGTCAGGTTTCAAGACTAGTCATTCAACTGAGACTGCTCTTCTCTGTATCACGGAGGCGCTCTGCACTGCTAAAGCTAACTCTCTCTCCTCTGCTCTCATCCTTCTAGACCTATCGGCTGCCTTCGATACTGTGAACCATCAGATCCTCCTCTCCACCCTCTCCGAGTTGGGCATCTCCGGCGCGGCCCACGCATGGATTGCGTCCTACCTGACAGGTCGCTCCTACCAGGTGGCGTGGCGAGAATCTGTCTCCTCACCACGCGCTCTCACCACTGGTGTCCCCCAGGGCTCTGTTCTAGGCCCTCTCCTATTCTCGCTATACACCAAGTCACTTGGCTCTGTCATAACCTCACATGGTCTCTCCTATCATTGCTATGCAGACGACACACAATTAATCTTCTCCTTTCCCCCTTTTGATGACCAGGTGGCGAATCGCATCTCTGCATGTCTGGCAGACATATCAGTGTGGATGACGGATCACCACCTCAAGCTGAACCTCGGCAAGACGGAGCTGCTCTTCCTCCCGGGGAAGGACTGCCCGTTCCATGATCTCGCCATCACGGTTGACAACTCCATTGTGTCCTCCTCCCAGAGCGCTAAGAACCTTGGCGTGATCCTGGACAACACCCTGTCGTTCTCAACTAACATCAAGGCGGTGGCCCGTTCCTGTAGGTTCATGCTCTACAACATCCGCAGAGTACGACCCTGCCTCACACAGGAAGCGGCGCAGGTCCTAATCCAGGCACTTGTCATCTCCCGTCTGGATTACTGCAACTCGCTGTTGGCTGGGCTCCCTGCCTGTGCCATTAAACCCCTACAACTCATCCAGAACGCCGCAGCCCGTCTGGTGTTCAACCTTCCCAAGTTCTCTCACGTCACCCCGCTCCTCCGCTCTCTCCACTGGCTTCCAGTTGAAGCTCGCATCCGCTACAAGACCATGGTGCTTGCCTACGGAGCTGTGAGGGGAACGGCACCTCAGTACCTCCAGGCTCTGATCAGGCCCTACACCCAAACAAGGGCACTGCGTTCATCCACCTCTGGCCTGCTCGCCTCCCTACCACTGAGGAAGTACAGTTCCCGCTCAGCCCAGTCAAAACTGTTCGCTGCTCTGGCCCCCCAATGGTGGAACAAACTCCCTCACGACGCCAGGACAGCGGAGTCAATCACCACCTTCCGGAGACACCTGAAACCCCACCTCTTTAAGGAATACCTAGGATAGGATAAGTAATCCTTCTCACCCCCCCCCTTTAAGATTTAGATGCACTATTGTAAAGTGACTGTTCTACTGGATGTCATAAGGTGAATGCACCAATTTGTAAGTCGCTCTGGATAAGAGCGTCTGCTAAATGACTTAAATGTAATGTAAATGTTAAATGTAAGCCTAAATACATTCAGAAGTAAAAAGTTGCATGGACTCTGTGTGCAATAATAGTGTTTAAAAGTATTTTTGAAAGACTAGCTCATCTCAGTACCCTAAACATACAATTATCAGTAAGGTTCCTCAGTGAAGTAGTACATTTCAAACAGATTCAACCCCAAAGACCAGGGAGGTTTTGCAATGTACAAAAGGGCACATATTGGTAGATGGGTACAATTTAAAAAAGCACACATTGAAAATCCCTTTGAGCATGGTGAAGTTATTAATTCCACTTTGTATGGTGTATCAATACACCCAGTCACTACAAATATAGAGTCATCCTTTCTATCTCAGGTGCCGGAGAGGAAAGAAACTGCACAGGGATCTCACCATGAGGCCAATGGTGACTTTAAAACAGTTACAGAGTTTAACGGCTGTGATAGCAGAAAACTGAGGATGGCTCAACAACATTGTAGTTACTCGACAATACTAACTTAATTGACAGAGTGAAAAGAAGAAAGCCTCTACCTAATAAAAATATTCCAAAGCATACATTGTGTTTGCAGCAAAGCACTAAAGCAATACTGCAAAGAATATGGCACAGCAATTCACCTTTCTCCTGAATATAAGTTGTTATGCTTGGGGCAAATCCAATATCACATATTACTGAATACATCTCTCCAAAATACTTAAGCATAGTGGTAGCTGCATCATGTTATGGGTATGCTTGTAATATTTAAAGACTGGGGAGTTTTTCAGGATAAAAAAGAAATGGAATGGAGCTAAACACAGGCAAAATCCTCGAGAAAAGCCTGGTTCAGTCTGCTTTCCACCAGACACTGGGAGATGAATTCACCTTTCAGCAGGACAATAATCTATAACACAAGGCCAAATCTATACTGGAGTTGTTTACCTGGAAGACTGAGTGGCCGAGCTACAGTTTTGACTTAAATCTGCTTGAGTCTATGGCAAGACGGAAAATGGTTGTCTAGCAATGATCAATAACCAATTTTGAAAATAATAATGGTTAAATATTGTGCAATCCAGGTGTGCAAAGCACTTAGAAACATACCCAGAAAGACTTGTAATCGTTGTCAAAGGTGAATCTATCATGTATTGATTCAGGGGTGTGAACACTTATTTAAATTAGTAAATTCTGTACTTAATTTTCAAGAAATTTACAAAAATGTCAAAAAACATGTTTTCACTTTATTATCATGGGGTATTATTATATTTAAATATTTAATACAGTTTGAATGCAGGCTGTAACAAAACAAAATACAGATTTTTTTTACCTTTATTTTACTAGGCAAGTCAGTTAAGAACAAATTCTTATTTTCAATGACGGCCTAGGAACCGTGGGTTAACTTCCTGTTCGGGGGCAGAACGACAGATTTGTATCTTGTCAGCTTGAGGATTCGAACTTGAAACCTTTCAGTTCATAGTCCAACGCTCTAACCACTAGGCTACCCTGCCGCCCCAATAAGGGGTTTGAATACTGTCTGAAGGCTCTATATATGTGTATGATTGTGTATTGTTTGATGGTGCGTCGACTGACAGGTGTCAAACACCATGGTTTTAATGAATTCATTTAGTTTGTTCTGCTCTCCTACTTTGATAGTCATGGGCCACATGGTAACCACTGCCCACAGCCCTGTAGCCAGGAGAACATGAAGACAGACAAAAAGGATGAGGCGGAGCAGTGCATTATGGGACTTCCCTGCTGCCCAGTTTACATGAGGATGAGCCTTGATCCCGTCGCCCCTAGACAGTGTCAAACCAGCCTATCTCAACTCCCCCTGAAACACTCGGAGGGAGAGGGGTCACAGCCAAGGTCACCATGGTCAAGCACCCATGGACTGGTTGAGGTTAAGTGCCTTGCTCAAGGGCACATCGACAGATTTTTTTCACCTTGTCGGCTCTGGGATTTAACCCATCGACCTTGCGTTTGCTGTCCCGACACTTTAACCTCGATGCTACCTGCCGCCAGATAAAGAGTGAGAAACGGAGTCTGTGTTGATGTGAATTCACTGTTTACTCCATGGCAGTTTACAGATCTGTGTACACCACTATCTTTTTTAAAGGGTTTAATCTGTTTATCTGAGCTGTGTATGCGAGAGAGACCTGCTGTGTGTGTATAGTACTGGTCAGTGGCGGTCGGTGCCTTTTATGAAGAGGGAGGAAGAATGTATTTTTCATCAGCATGGCCTTATTTCTATTACAACCTATAGGATAACTGTCATTCATATTACATTCCATTCCGTTCCATGTAACAGCGATAGGTTTAGACTATTACATTATACTCTCATTTTCCCTATACCCGTCATGAGGTTGCTACAACCTAGCCTATGAATGAAAGTTTGAAACGTAGGTGCACACAGGTCGAGAGAAAAATGTTAGGTGACACACGGTGACACATGGACAGACAGTGACACATTCAATACCGCCTTGCAGACTCTTGCCTGCATCTAGCTGATCTAGGGTGTAATCATTAGTCCAACAGTTGCAAACAAGCGTTTCAATTGGACAAATTCAGGTATGTTTATCCCTGTTTCATTCCGTTTGCTTCCGTTTAAGAAACGGCGGAATGAATACATCCCTGATCACACGTGAACGCAGTTCACTTTCATAGCAGCCATCTATGTGCTCTCATCCTCTCACCTTTTCCCTCTGCTTGTGTGTTGGATATTGTGTTGGATATTCATAGACAGCTAGCTAACATATCATAATATTTTAATGCTTTGACTGGGAACGATTCTCCTCCATTTTCTCCTCTGAGGGGTCACCATTGGTACTTTTATGCTGTGTGTTTTTCAGTTATCCATGTTTCCCCACCTGTGTGTGTGTGTGTGTGTGTGTGTGTGTGTGTGTGTGTGTGTGTGTGTGTGTGTGTGTGTGTGTGTGTGTGTGTGTGTGTGTGCGTGCGTGCGTGCGTGCGTGCGTGTGTGTGTGTGTGTGTGTGTGCGTGTGTGTGCGCGCGTGCATGTACGTGTGCGCGCATGTGTGTGCGTGTGTATGTGCGTGTGTATGTGCGTGCGTGTGTGTGAGCGTGTGTGTGTGTGTGTGTGCGTGCGTGCGTGTGTGTGAGCATGTGTGTGTGGGTGTGCATGCGTGCGTGCGTGGATGCACGGGAGCAGATCCAGTTGCTTAAGGACCACTTTGATTATTCATAGAAAATGCAGGAGAAGGGCTCAGGAGAAAGAGAACAAGAGTGGAGAGAGGAAAGGAGGGAGAGAGGGGATGTGGTTGTGTAAATACAAACATAAATAAATAAATAAATAAGTAATAAACAATCAGGTCACCCCTCACTGCACACACCATGAGGAGCCAATCGGCATGGCGGCCAAACGACTTGGAAATGGTGTGTAATGAGTAGGAGAAGATTAGAGGCAGCTCCCTCTTGCTAGGCTGTAAATTGACATTAGTAAAAGAAAACTCTTTACTGGGCACGGCACTGTAATTTAGGCAGTAAAAAAAGAAAGAAGAAAAGAAAGGGCGATGGGGGAGAATAAGAACGACAGAAAAAAGCTTTTGGATGTTTGTGTCTCCAGTAGCGTATCATATTCTTTGTGTTTCAATCTAAGTACAAGGTTATTCAGCATAATGCGGAATTGAATTGAATTGTTTGTGTGTGTGTGTGTGTGTGTGTGTGTGTGTGTGTGTGTGTGTGTGTGTGTGTGTGTGTGTGTGTGTGTGTGTGTGTGTGTGTGTGTGTGTGTGTGTGTGTGTGTGTGTGTGTGTGTGTGTGTGTGTGTGTGGGTGTGTGTAAAGGGATTGTGAGGCTCCAATGTTGGAGGTGGTGTTTCTATGTGTGAACAGCCGGGGACCCAAGTGGAAATTGGAAATTAAAAATCACTGCAAATGAACAACGCAGTCCTGTCTTGCAACATCCATACACACTGACACACATACTTTCCAAAAAACACACAATGAAAATCCCATTCTACACAGGAATGAGTTTACCACCACTATATATTGAGCCTAGAGTATTGTTGTGGACTATACTGCTATACAAATTTACATCATAAAAGGGACATCTATGGAGCCAGTGGTTGGGGTAAAATGTGGATTACCTAGACCACACCACACATCACATCACACCACAACACAACAAACCACAATACAATACACCACACTACAATACAACACACCACAACACAGCACACTACAATGAAACATACGACAGACCACACCACACACCACAATACAACACACATCACAACATAACACGCCACAACACATCACCATTACACGACACACAACACAGCACAACACACCACAACACAACGCAACACACAACAGCACACCACACCACAACACACCACACCACAACACACCACTACACACCACAATACAACACAATACAACACACCACTACACACCACAACACACCACACCACAACACACCACTACACACCACAATACAACACAATACAACACACCACAACACACCACAAAACAATACAACACACCACACCACAATACAACACACCACAACACACACACCACAATACAATACAACACACCACAACACACCACAACATTTCATATTTTAGTCATTTTGCAGACTCTCTTATCCACAGCAACTTACAGACAACCATATATCACAGTCAGCCATAAGTCAGAGCTAGTTTTTTTCCGGGGTGAGAAGGGAGTGAGAATGGGGTGAGAAGGGGGTGCGAAGGGGGGGTACTATGGGATTATTTAAGATACTCTTTGAAGAGGTAGGGTTTTCTATGTTTTTGGAAGATGGGCAGGGACTCTGCTGTCCTAACTTCAGGGACAGAGAAGAGCTTGGACTGGGCTGAACGGGAGCTGCTCTCCCATGTGGTGGGTGGGGTGGGTGGGGTGGGGTGGGGGTGGGGTGGGGGGGGTTGTCAAGAGTCCAGAGGAGGCAGAATGGGGTGCTCGGGTTGGATTGTAGGGTTTGAGCATAGCCTGAACACAACACGACACAACAAACCAAAACGCAGCAAAACACACCACATTGCCAAAACACAACACACCACAATACAACCCAATGCATACATACAGCCCATTGACACCACTGACCTTGTTGTCATCCCTTCCCTTTCCTTCTCAGCATCTATTCTTGCCTGGGGTTGTCATTTTGTGCCTCATTCCATGCCAATAGACCGTTGTGATCTGTGCTGTGGCGTTGTGGGAGTTAAAACAGCCCTTGAGAACAGGCAGCGGCTGCTGGGAGAGAAATGGTGTGTGTAAAGAACCGGCCTCCTGGTGTGTTGAGTCGTCCGGGAGGGAGAGAGAGGAAGAAGGACTGCAATCGCCGCCACTAAGCAGAGATCTCTGTTTAGTTTTCTAAAACCAATTAAGCCTGGGGTGAGCACACATTATTCCCAGACTGTGTGTGTGTTTGTCTGTGTCCTTGCATGTACAGTATGTCAGCTTCGCCGCTTGGACCAGCCAGGTCACCCGTGATATAAATCAGCATTCAACGTCCAACCATGACTTTGGACATTAGGAGATGACGTGGAAACTGTCCACTAGGGGCAACAGGGAACTCTGTTACCTTCAAGTAGGTTTCAGTTTTGCCAGGGTGTTGGCGGAAGGGTGTAAGCATCTAATTCCAAAGGTTTGAATCCAGCAATAGAAAGATGTTGTTGATATTTTTGTTTAATGACTATCCCAAACCTTAACGATTCAGAGTTAATGCCTGGCCTTAAGATTTCTGAGTTGGCATGACCCCCCCCCCAAAAAAAACAACATCTAATTCTGTGAGAGCCAGTTGGCATGACCCCACCCCAAAAAAAAAAAAAAAAACAACATCTAATTCTGTGAGAGCTAGTTGGCATGATCCCCCCAAAAAAACAAAACAAACAACATCTAATTCTGTGAGAGCCAGTTGGCATGACCCCCCAAAAAAACAAAACAAAAAAAACAACATCTAATTCAGTGAGAGCTAGTTGGCATGACCCCCCCTAATTCTGTGAGAGCCAGTTGGCAAAAACAAAAAAAACAAACAACATCTAATTCTGTGAGAGCCAGTTGGCATGACCCCCCCAAAGAAAAAAAACAACAACATCTAATTCTGTGAGAGCTAGTTGGCATGATCCCCCCCCAAAAACAAAACAAACAACATCTAATTCTGTGAGAGCTAGTTGGCATGATCCCCCCCAAAAACAAAACAAACAACATCTAATTCTGTGAGAGCTAGTTGGCATGATCCCCCCAAAAACAAAACAAACAACATCTAATTCTGTGAGAGCTAGTTGGCATGATCCCCCCCCCAAAAAAAAACATCTAATTCTGTGAGAGCCAGTTGGCATGATCCCCCCAAAAAAAAAAACATCTAATTCATCTAATTCTGTGAGAGCCAGTTGGCATGACCCCACCCAAAAAAAAAAAAAACAACAACATCTAATTCTGTGAGAGCTAGTTGGCATGATCCCCCCCCAAAAAAAAAAAAAACAAACAACATCTAATTCTGTGAGAGCCAGTTGGCATGACCCCCCCAAAAAAAAAAACAACATCAACAACATCTAATTCTGTGAGAGCCAGTTGGCATGACCCCCCCAAAAAACAAAACAAAAAAAAACAAAACAACATCTAATTCAGTGAGAGCCAGTTGGCATGACCCCCCCCCAAAAAAACAAAAAAAACAAACAACATCTAATTCTGTGAGAGCCAGTTGGCATGACCCCCCAACAAAGAAAAAAAAAACAACAACATCTAATTCTGTGAGAGCTAGTTGGCATGATCCCCCCCCCAAAAACAAAACAAACAACATCTAATTCTGTGAGAGCTAGTTGGCATGATCCCCCCCCAAAACAAAACAAACAACATCTAATTCTGTGAGAGCTAGTTGGCATGATCCCCCCAAAAAACAAAACAAACAACATCTAATTCTGTGAGAGCCAGTTGGCATGATCCCCCCCCAAAACAAAACAAACAACATCTAATTCTGTGAGAGCCAGTTGGCATGATCCCCCCAAAAAACAAAACAAACAACATCTAATTCTGTGAGAGCCAGTTGGCATGATCCCCCCAAAAAACAAAACAAACAACATCTAATTATGTGAGAGCCAGTTGGCATGATCCCCCCAAAAAACAAAACAAACAACATCTAATTCTGTGAGAGCCAGTTGGCATGATCCCCCCAAAAAACAAAACAAACAACATCTAATTCTGTGAGAGCCAGTTGGCATGATCCCCCCAAAAAACAAAACAAACAACATCTAATTCTGTGAGAGCCAACATGTTGGCATGATCCCCCCAAAAAACAAAACAAACAACATCTAATTCTGTGAGAGCCAGTTGGCATGATCCCCCCAAAAAACAAAACAAACAACATCTAATTCTGTGAGAGCCAGTTGGCATGATCCCCCCAAAAAACAAAACAAACAACATCTAATTCTGTGAGAGCCAGTTGGCATGATCCCCCCCCTGTCAAAAAACAAAACAAACAACATCTAATTCTGTGAGAGCCAGTTGGCATGATCCCCCCAAAAAACAAAACAAACAACATCTAATTCTGTGAGAGCCAGTTGGCATGATCCCCCCCAAAAAACAAAACAAACAACATCTAATTCTGTGAGAGCCAGTTGGCATGATCCCCCCAAAAAACAAAACAAACAACATCTAATTCTGTGAGAGCCAGTTGGCATGATCCCCCCCTCCTCAAAAAACAAAACAAACAACATCTAATTCTGTGAGAGCCAGTTGGCATGATCCCCCAGTAAGGAGTGAAATGACAAAAAAAAAACAAACAACATCTAATTCTGTGTGAGCCAGTTGGCATGATCCCCCAGAGAGGTCAAAAAACAAAACAAAGGGCGGACTCGAGTATGGATTTCAGTGTGTTGGATGACAGAAAGGATTGCATAATTTACCCTCCTTTTCCTCTCCTCCTATCTTAATAATATATAATATAATAATAATATATGCCATTTAGCAGACGCTTTTATCCAAAGCGACTTACAGTCATGCGTGCATACATTCTACGTATGGGTGGTCTAGATGAAGGGACCTGAGTAGGACCAGTGGGAGCCGGGGATAGTTAGAGCAATCAGTTGCCTCCCAGAGGAGGGGTTCAGTGGGCTTCTGGGTTATTAACCCTGGGTTCTGGAGAGGCCAGGGAGTGAACGAGGGAACTGTCCAGACGATTACGGCACAGAAACAATTCCTGCTCGTGTCTGCCGGGCATGAGACGGCAGTGTAACGGCGTCTGAAGTTATTCCTTGGTCGGTTCCTTCTGTCATGCTGAACAAAAACGAAAGAAAACTGAACCCACTACCCTGGCGTTACAAGCGCCATGCTCTACCAACTGAGCTACCCCCCACAGGACCGCCCCCTCTTCCACCCCCCCAAAAACAAAACAAAGGGCGGACGAGTTCCACTCCCCTTACTACCCCCCCTCAATTTCATTTCTCCCTCCTCTTCTCCCTCCCTCTCCCTCACTCTCTATCTTTCTGGCTAATTTAAAATTTGTCAAACGCGGGCGTCTTCTGGATGGCTGGCCTTTGATATTTTGCGAGCTCCATTTGGCACAAACAAGCCGCGGGCCTCTCTTCCTGCTGACTGCTGCAGTAGTGCCGGGCCCTCCATTTATCTTGCCCCGACGACTGAATGCTTACTCATTACAGGGGCCCTCGCCAGGTTAACCCTCACATCTCTCCCCAACACACACACACAGACACACATTAGGTTCACAACGCACACACACACGCACATTTACACGCACACATTAGGCTCACAAACGCACGTACACATGCACACTGACATGCACACTTTAGGTTCACAAACACACACTTACACGCACATATTAGGTTCGCACACACACACTGACACGCACACATTAGGTTCATAAATGCACTCTTACACACACTTATTAGGTTTGCCAACACATGCACACTCCATGTGCGCACACACATTGTCATTATGTTTACAAACATGTTCACGTCAACACAGACACCAACTGTGATTATGTTCGTGAACACGCGTTAGTAAACCAACCCACAGCATGTATAATAGCATATAGAAAAGGAAGTGGTGAACAGGTAGTCAACAGAATGCATTGTTATTTCAACCTCTCTGCTAGTGATGCTGTTATTTCACCATCCAACACGATGCAACAGTCTACCTAAAAACAGTCTAGCTATATAATGCATATCCTTGCATAGATGCCAGTGATGTGTGTATGTGTGTGTGTTTGTGTGTGCATGTGCATGCGTGTGTGTAACCCTTTCAGTTCCTTCCCCTGGGGATATGTGTTAATCTGAGCATCCACAGATCAATCAGAGTATGATTAAGCTTTTCATTCTCCAGCAATTGATTTGATTCACAGCTGAAAATAAGCATCTGTTGGTTGGCAATGTGCCGAGGATGGGCTCTGTGTTTTAGGCTGGGGCTGGCGCTTCAGTGGCTGGGCATTGATTGAACTAGCAATGGGACTGTTGGTACAGGGCCTGGATCCTAGGGCTGGGCTGGGTGCTGGCGCTGAGGCTGGGATGAGATGTGGTAAAGGATAGAGCTTGGTGTTGGGTAGACGTTGTAGGACTGCCTGGAGCTGCAGATTGCCGGCTGGTGGGCTGATCTATCTGTGTTGAGACTGACAGATTGGATTTGACAGGGATCAATCTCACAGCTGATGAGCAAAGGGGGTCTAGGGAGAAGAGATCCAATGCTGCATTACGTGTTTGGAGGCGGACTAATACACACGCACGGACGTACACATACTCCCAGATATTGCCACCTCTCTCTCCAGTCCTCTACACTCACCCCTGTGGGTCTTGGTAAAGGGCCTGAGATAAAAAAAAAAGGAGATTTTCTGCCTGATTTTCCCCCCCAAACCGAGACGCTCCATCCTCTCCTGCCTCCCGATTCATAATTACGTGGAGTGATCCTGCGTCCCGAGGTCGTTTAAGTAATTACTGAGCCGATTAAACGCTTAAAGGGCATTTAGGATCAGAGACTATGCCTGCCTCACCCAAGGGAGAGGTTGATTGGCCAAAACAAGTTTGGAACAAAGGCAGATGAGGTGGGGGCTGTGGGGGCGGGCGCATCTCAAAATTCTAAAGACAAAGGATGGGAGACCATACTCTGGCGAACGTTGGGGAACAATGAAACTACTTTTTGTCTTGCAGCTGTTTTGTGAAGTGTGTCTTTAACACTGCTTTCATATATGATTCACACTATGTTGCCTGTAAAAACAGTTGTTTATATGATCGTCTTTCAAAACAGCACTCTTTCAAACTCTTTCTTGTTGGCATTCACCTTTTATATCGCAATTGCTTTAGGATCAGTGCCATCTGGGATCCTTGGGATGTACCCACCCTAAGCCCTAACCTTATCCCTTACCTTAACAATTTTAAATGTCAACTTCAATGAGGTAGGGAAGTCCCAAGGATCCCAGATAGCACAGACCATTGATTTAGTTGGAACGAGGAAGAGGTATTCAACTTTGAACCTTTTGTTGCGTCAATTGTCATGGTAACCTGACGTGACAGCAGGAAGTTATACTAAAACACCCAACAGAGTTCCCTTTTCTTTCTTCACATTCACAACACTAAGTTAGCAGCACGCCGTACTTGTAAATAATTGATAATATAATTACTTTGTAATGTGTTAATTTTCCTGTTATGGTGAATAAAACGTTAAAGAGTTCAAATCTAAATTTAATCAGATAGACTATATAAACTAAAGTATGTGGACACCCATTCAAATGAGTGGATTCAGCTATTTCAGCCAAAACCGTTGCTGACAGGTGTATAAAATTGAGCACACAGTCATTCAATCTCGATAGACAAACATTGCCAGTAGAATGGCCTTACTGAAGAGCTCAGTGACTTTCAAAATGTCTGCCCTGCTAGAGTTGCCCCGGTCAACTGTAATTGCTTAGTGGACTGTTATTGTGAAGTGGAAACGTGTAGGAGCAAAAACAGCTCTGCCGCGATGTGATAGGCCACACAAGCTCACAAATCATCTGTTCTTGGTTGCAACATCCACTACCGAGTTCCAAACTTCATCTGTAAGCAACGTCAGCATAAGAATTGTTTGTCGGAAGATTCATGAAATGGGTTTCCGTGGTCGAGCAGCCTCACGCAAGCCTAAGTTCACCATGCGCAATGCAAAGCGTCAGCTGGAGTGGTGTAAAGCTTGCCGCCATTGGACTCTGGAGCAGTGGAAACACGTTCTCTGGAGTTATGAATCATGTTTCACCAACTGGCAGTCCGATGGACGAATATGGGTTTCGCAGATGACAGGAGACGGCTACCTGCCCCAATGCGTAGTGCCAACTGTAAAGTTGGGTGATGGAGGAATAATGGTCTGGGGATGTTTTTCATGGTTCGGGCTAGGCCCCTTAGTTCCTTTGAAGGGTAATCTTAACACTACAGCATACAATGACATTCTAGATTATTCTGTTAAACAGTTTGGGGAAGGCCCTTGCTGTTTCAGCATGACAATGCCCCCGTGCACAAAGCAGTTGTGTACGGTTGTTACAGCAGCAACTGGGGGACCAACTCCATATTAATGCCCATAATTTTGGAATGAGGTGTTCGAGGAGCAGGTGTCCACATATCTTTGGTCATGTAGTGTAAGTTCTGGTAATTAGCTATATTAGCTGGCTAGCAAGCTAGTTTAAGTTAGCAAACAAGGTAGCAACTAACCAAAACATTGTGTAGAAAGTTGTGTGTAGTTTCCTAGCTTGCTAGATTTACTCAACCTGGACTCAGGTTGAGTAAATCCAGGACACTTCATTTAGTATGATATGTTACGTTTCATATGGTATGTAATAGTTTGTGGTAGTCCAACAATACCTTACGAATTACATTGCTATTTGGACCAGACTGCTCCATGCAGACTACCGTTTTGTATATACTTTTTGCATAATGACAAGGATAAGTTTGATGTTGGAGAACCACAATAGAATGTACGATGGAAGGGTACATTTATACCAGTGGCGGTCGCTGCCGTTTAAGATGAGGGAGGAATCTTGAGGTTTCCCTATACCCGTCATGAGGTTACTACAACCTAGCCTATGAATGAAAGTTTACAACATAGGTGCACACAGGTCGAGAGAAACATTTGATGTGATAGACAGTGACACATTCAATACCGCCTTGCACACTCTTGCCTGCATATAGTCAACATAGCTAATAGAACTAATGTGTTAGTAATCCCGCTACAATCACGCAGTACAGTGTACAGTCAGTAAGCAGTTCAGCCGTTACACTGGCGGGCCAAAAGCTTACCTTGACTTGGAAGAATTCCAGTGTTGGATAGTCATAGCCAGCTAGCTAACATATCATCCCTCTGTTATAGCCAGCTAGCTAACATATCATCCCTCTGTTATAGCCAGCTAGCTAACATATCATCCCTCTGTTATAGCCAGCTAGCTAACATATCATCCCTCTGTTATAGCCAGCTAGCTAACATATCATCCCTCTGTTATAGCCAGCTAGCTAACATATCATCCCTCTGTTATAGCCAGCTAGCTAACATATCATCCCTCTGTTATAGCCAGCTAGCTAACATATCATCCCTCTGTTATAGCCAGCTAGCTAACATATCATCCCCCTGTTATAGCCAGCTAGCTAACATATCATCCCTCAGTTATAGCCAGCTAGCTAACATATCATCCCTCTGTTATAGCCAGCTAGCTAACATATCATCCCTCTGTTATAGCCAGCTAGCTAACATATCATCCCTCTGTTATAGCCAGCTAGCTAACATATCATCCCTCTGTTATAGCCAGCTAGCTAACATATCATCCCTCTGTTATAGCCAGCTAGCTAACATATCATCCCTCTGTTATAGCCAGCTAGCTAACATATCATCCCTCTGTTATAGCCAGCTAGCTAACATATCATCCCTCTGTTATAGCCAGCTAGCTAACATATCATCCCTCTGTTATAGCCAGCTAGCTAACATATCATCCCTCTGTTATAGCCAGCTAGCTAACATATCATCCCTCTGTTATAGCCAGCTAGCTAACATATCATCCCCCTGTTATAGCCAGCTAGCTAACATATCATCCCTCAGTTATAGCCAGCTAGCTAACATATCATCCCTCTGTTATAGCCAGCTAGCTAACATATCATCCCTCAGTTATAGCCAGCTAGCTAACATATCATCCCTCTGTTATAGCCAGCTAGCTAACATATCATCCCTCTGTTATAGCCAGCTAGCTAACATATCATCCATTTGTTTGAGTAGGCTAAACTAGCTAGCTGCATTTGCTAGTTAAGTCAGTGAAAGTGAAACAAATTACTAAATATAACTATCCCTCTCACTCTCTGTCTTGCTCCTCCTTCATTTCTGAAGAGATACATTTGTTTGAAACTGTTCAACTATTGTCTTTCTCTCTCTTTGAGTCAACTACTCACCACATTTTATGCACCGCAGTTCTAGCTAGCTGCGTTCATTACTAGATTCATTCTTTGTTGCTTTGATTGGGTGGACATCATGTCAGTTCATGCTGCAAGAGCTCTGATAGTTAGAGAATGTCCTCCGGAAGTTGTCATAATTACTGTGTAAGTCTATGGAAAGGGGTGAGAACCATGCAAACAATGTGTTAATAAATTATTTGGTGACGTAAATATATTTGTATAGTTTTATCTAAAAGGATAAAGTATGTGTAAGTGTGCTCAGCTGCTTGTCTACCCATCCAGAACGTCAGACACACTCCTCCAATCAGTCCATCATAGACAAGTATCGATCTAGGTCAGCCTCCATCTGACACACACACACACACACACACACACACACACACACACACACACACACACACACACACACACACACACACACACACACACACACACACACACACACACACACACACACACACACACACACACACACACACACACACACACACACACACACACACACATTCTCTTTTTCTGTTCTGTCTTTCTGTATTTTGTGGGCTCTCCAGGGAGAGTAGGCAATCTTTACTGCAGTGAGGCTTTAAATTGAGCAGAAAATAGACATTGACCTATTTGTTAATATCATCTTAATCGCTGGCTGCCCCATCCACTATGCAGGCTCTCAGCAGAGCACTTAAAGGCTCACCCTGTGCGTGTGTGCGTGTGTGTGAGAGTGCTGCCAGAGTAATGCCAGAGTAAGCTGGATGACGTCACTGCACAAGAGAAAATGTGCTCCATGCTCAAATAAATAACGTAGAGGTATATTTTATCTTTGTTTGAATTAATATGGTTGAACAGGATGGCAAACAGAGTTTGAAGGGGAGCCTCCCTTCAGTAGTGAGTCTTACCTCCTGGTTGTGGCTACTGCCTTATTTACCGTCAGGAATTCTCCCATGGAAAAGGCTGCATCGGAGATGTCGCTGTCCTCCGCCCAGTGGTGCTGAACTCTTGTGGCTACTTCCCTATTTACCGTCAGGAATTCTCCCATGGAAAAGGCTGCATCGGAGATGTCGCTGTCCTCCGCCCAGTGGTGCTGAACTCCAGAATGCCGTTTTTTTGTCACTGTCCACTTAAGTGGTGCTGATCCGCTACTGAATCGCCGCTATTACCCACTCTTCAAGCAACCACAAGTCTGTGATCTAGAATGCCTGTAGAAGGCCTCACAACATCCCTATCCCCTCCAGTCCATCCCAGTAGAGCTCTTTTAGAAAGTGAAGCCTTTTAATTATCTCCTGATTACCTGTTAGATCACCTTAGCTAATGGAGAGCACCCCCCAGGGGACACATCCAATCAAACCCATCACACACAATTGGCATCTCTTCACAAAAGAGAGACAGATAGAGAGACAGAGAGATAGAGAGAGAGAGAGAGAGAGAGAGAGAGAGAGAGAGAGAGAGAGAGAGAGAGAGAGAGAGAGAGAGAGAGAGAGAGAGAGAGAGAGAGAGAGAGAGAGAGAGAGAGAGAGAGAGAGAGAGAGAGAAATAAAGTGAGAAGACAGGGTATTTTAGGCAGCCGCAGAGATTAGTGCTGGAAATCTATTTATTCATTCATTCGCTAAATTTCCAATGACTAACACACAATCCACATGTAGAGCCGCCGCTTTCAAGGAGCAGGACTCTAACCCGGAAGCTTATAAGAAATTCCGCTATGCCCTCCGACGAACCATCAAACAGGCAAAGCGTCAATACAGGACTAAGATCGAATCGTACTACATTGGCTCCGATGCTCGTCGGATGTGGCAGGGCTTGAAAACTATTAGAGACTACAAAGGTAGTCTGCCCAGTGACACAAGCCTACCAGACGAGCTAAATAACTTATGCTCGCTTAGAGGCAAGTAACACCGAAACATGCATGAGATCATCATCTGTTCCGGACGACTGTGTGATCACGCTCTCCGCAGCTGATGTGAGTAGGACCTTTAAAAAGGTCAACATTCACAAGGCCGCAGGTCAAGATGTATTACCAGGACATGCGCTGACTAACTGGCAAGTGTCTTCACTGACATTTTCAACCTCTCCCATTTTCAACCTCATTTTCAACCTCTCCCTGTCTGAGTCTGTAATACCAACATGTTCTTCTTCAGGCTAGGGTCTATTTTTCTTCACTTCCTGTCTGACTGATGTGCCTTTTACTCAGATGTGCCTGTTACTCATAGCCCAGAAGCTATGCATATAATTAGTACCATTTGATATAAAACACTTTGAAGTTTGTAGAAATGTTAAAATAGTGTAGAAATGTTAAAATAAGGTATGAGAAGAAAACACAATATATATGGTAGGAGAATGTTTTTTTTAAGAGAGCCCATGCTCTTCCAATGGAAAGTATAGGGTCTTATCCATATTCAGCTCCCAGATTGCTATTCCAATGGCTTTCACTAGATGTCAACAGTCTTTGGTCAAGGTTTCAGGCTTGTTTCTTCCCAAACGAGGAAGAATTTGGAGTTTAGTACTGGGAGTCAAATCAGTCTGTGCATGTGCGATGAAGAGGACGCGCACCTGCTAATTTTGCTTTCCTATTGATCATACTTCTTTCTGTATGTAATATAATAGGTTATTTACATTTTAGGGTACCTGAGGATTAAGTAGAAACATATTTTGACTTGTTTTAACAACATTTTTTGGATTCCTTTCTTTGCAAGTGGAACGAGTGAATTACTCAAATCGATGGCGCCAACTAAACAGACTTTTTGGGATATAAAGAAGGATTTTATCTAACAAAACGACCATGCATGTTTTGGCTGGGACCCATTGGATTGCAAATCAGAGGAAGAGTAAGTAAGTGAATATTTAATTGCCATTTGTGATTTTTATGACGCCTGTGCTTGTTGAAAAATATTTTGATGTGGAGCGCAGTCCTCAAACAATCGCATGGCATGCTGCAAAGCCTATAATAAATCGGACAATAAGGTTAGATGAACAATAATTTAAGCTTTTAACCGATATAAGACACTTGTGTATACCTAATGGCTTAATATCCATCATTCTTATGATTATTTATTTGAATTGCACGCCCTCCAATTTCACCGGAAGTTGTCGACAGGTGTCCTGCTGACGGGACGCCTAGTCCTAAGAATTAAGGGCAATATGGTGTTGAAAGCTTTAGCTGTAGTCAATGAATAGTATTCTCACATAGGTGTTCCCTTTATCCAAGTGTGAAAGGGCAGTGTGGAGTGCAATAGAGATGGCATCATCTGTGGATCTGTTGGTGTGTTATGCA
>NC_060191.1:56400859-56410859 GCF_021184085.1 Oncorhynchus gorbuscha
AGTAGAGAGCAATTGATACCTTGTATATCAATGTAAGCCAAACACCTCACTGTCAGCCCAAGAGGTTATTCATTTAATTGTCCCTGTTGTAATGTATATTGGTGACCTAATAATTCAAACTAATACCACAACGATGAAGACAGCTTTGTCAAATGAGCCCCTTGTAGCCTATAGGGAGAGACAACACTCCTCTGCTGTCAACCAGCTAGGCAAAGTCTTCAGAGTCCTGTTAAAATGGCTAGCTAATCCGGCCAGGGCATGGGGTACCTTCAACATGTACACAATACTCCTGCAGACAATATTTTGGATAGAATGGCATTCCCCTGCTTATCTACAAAACCAAAGCTCTCAATGTTCTCGACGTCTGATGCGCTGTGCCTTCCACCCTGAAGATGATCAAAGTACTATTTTTCTAAATTTCAAGCTTTTTAACTTCAACAGTCTTAAGAGGGATGAGGCAGATCAAACTAAGGAGATGAGAGAGAGAGAGAGAGAGAGAGAGAGAGAGAGAGAGAGAGAGAGAGAGAGAGAGAGAGAGAGAGAGAGAGAGAGAGAGAGAGAGAGAGAAGAGGAAGGAAGGAAGAGGGGGAGAGAGAGAGAGAGAGAGAGAGAGAGAGAGAGAGAGAGAGAGAGAGAGAGAGAGAGAGAGAGAGAGAGAGAGAGAGAGAGAGAGAGAGAGAAGGAAGAGGGGGAGAGAGAGAGAGAGAGAGAAGGAAGAGGGGAGAGAGAGAGAGAGAGAGAGAGAGAGAGAGAGAGAGAGAGAGAGAGAGAGAGAGAAGGAAGAGGAGAGAGAGAGAGAGAGCAAAGGAAGACGGGGAGAGAGAGAGAGAGAGAGAGAGAGAGAGAGAGAGAGAGAGAGAGAGAGAGAGAGAGAGAGAGAGAGAGAGAGAGAGAGAGAGAGAGAGAGAGAGAGAGAGAGAGAGAGAGAGAGAGAGAGAGAGAGAGAGAGGAAAGAGGGGAGAGAGAGAGAGAGAGAGAGAGAGAGAGAGAGAGAGAGAGAGAGAGAGAGAGAGAGAGAGAGAGAGAGAGAGAGAGAGAGAGAGAGAGAGAGGAAGAGAGGGAGAGAGAGAGAGAGAGAGAGAGAGAGAGAGAGAGAGAGAGAGAGGAAGAGGGAGAGAGAGAGAGAGAGAGAGAGAGAGAGAGAGAGAGAGAGAGAGAGAGAGAGAGAGAGAGAGAGAGAGAGAGAAGGAAGGAAGAGGGGAGCAAGAAAAAGCCAACATCTTTGTTGTGTCTTCCCTTTGTTTGCCGTCTCGTAACTCTCCTCACTGTGCTGGGCCACCAGATAGGTCAGCTCTATTACCAAGCCGCCAGCCCACAAATATTTTAAACAAATTGAATCGCACACCCAATACCCATCACAATTACGCCAGGCACAATAACTAAATTAGCAATTCAACACAATAATTGGAAATGTGGCTTGCCTGGACCCGCAGGCCTCCCTGGAGGGCCTGGCTGATCTGTGGAGGCACGTCAAGCCCGCTAATTCCACAGCTAATTACTGGCGCACAGCAGAATGAAGTTGTTTGTCTCTCAAATACAATTTTTAGTAGCAAGGAAGAACAGAGAACCGTGCTGAGTTGGACAAAAAAAGAAAAAGAAACAAAGAATTAAGATGGAAGGAAGTGTGTGGTCATGTTTTTTCTGTTTCCTTCTGTTGTTGTTGTTGTTATCTAGGTAGATACCTTTATTTGCAATGATTCATTTGTTGATAATCACAGTGTGAAATAGGCTTTACCAGGGAGAGGAGTGAAACAGTAGTTGTCAGTAAAACAGTTTGGATTTGACCTGCGACATTCTAATAAGGCAGCCATGGAAAACATCAACAAATATTCAAACTGCATACAGTCATAACAGGAGCCTGAATGTCAATTCCAATCAGAGTGAATAAAAATAACAATGAAACATAATCAAACTTGTTCATTCAATTGAAAGACACAAAATAAATTGCAAAGCTGTATATTTACCTTAAATGAAACACACCAAAGTTAAACAACAATAATCCAAGCAAAATTAACAAATTAATAAAATGATAACATTTTACATACATGCAAATGAAGTAGGCCTATAATCTGAGGGAGGGAGGGAGGGATGGAGGGAGGGACGGCCCAATCTGACATGGGAGCTGGTCTAATAGTATAGACATTAATTAGTGGCCAGATTGACCAAGCAGTCACATCATAAATGTCCCTGCCAATCAGGAGAGGGCCTTGTACATTAATAACGAGAGAGAGCACAAACCACCCGGCCATCTTCCAAAGAAATGAGTCCCGGACAGTTTGGCCGCATGATTGAGCGAGCATTAATTTGGATCCGCACTCATCAACACATAATCCCCCCCCCCCATCTCTATTTATCCTCTCAGCATCTCGACGGGAGAAGTACATTAACAGTAGCCCCCATCTGATGTGCTTTTGAGACGTCGTTCCTCTAGTGCATTAGCTTAGCGAGGCTAAGACCAGTCCATGACATGCCCAATTGAACATATAAATGTAGATGTTTTATGGGATCGGCTTTTGAGCCTAATCTGATTGCTTTTGGGGGGAGAATTATACACTTTAAAGATATAAACAAACATCACAAAAGTGACCCCAAAATGTCTGTTGTACAGGCTGTTAAGATTGGAAATGACGTCAGCGAGACGTATAGGCCTACATTGAACGAACAAACAAACACACACACACACACACACACACACACACACACACACACACACACACACACACACACACACACACACACACACACACACACACACACACACACACACACACACACACACACACACACACACACACACTGTGCTAAAGCCCCCTGTCTATGGGGCCCAAGGACGAGCACTGTGTTTGCAATCCCTGGAAAAGAGATGGAGACACATGCACACATGCGCATGAGTGCACACACACATACTGATAAAAAAACACATACACACAGGGTGCATGCAAGCCTTGGGAGCATCTGCCCTTACCCTACTTGCCCCCTTCAGCCCATCGGACAGCATGAGAGAGAGAGAGAGAGAGAGAGAGAGAGAGAGAGAGAGAGAGAGAGAGAGAGAGAGAGAGAGAGAGAGAGAGAGAGAGAGAGAGAGAGAGAGAGAGAGAGAGAGAGAGAGAGAGAGAGAGAGAGAGAGAGAGAGAGAGAGAGAGAGAGAGAGAGAGAGAGAGAGAGAGAGAGAGAGAGAGAGAGAGGAAGGAAGAGGGAGAGAGAGAGAGAGAGAGAGAGAGAGAGAGTAGGAGAGTGAGAGAGAGAGAGAGACGCTCCAATCAAGACGCTCCTGTGTGGAGCAGGGGTGTAATTTCAGTTTCATATGTTTCCTCTGACTTGACAGTACTTGAAAAACAATGACAGTGACCCAGTTGCAGGATTCCAATTAGTATTAGATATGCAACAGTTGAGATTAGAATGCGGTTGCTGGCTCTGTGGAGGGGCCAGGCCTCTCTGATTACCAGCGGGGCACAAGTGTGGGGCTGTGATAAAGAGCGGGGGAAATAGGGAAGGCAGATAAGGCATCGCGGGCCACAGCTGTGCATCATCCCGTCCCACCGTCTCTCCGTCCATCCTTCTGTATGCCAGTCTGTGTGTCTGTCCACCCTGCCCATCTGCTAGCCAGGGGAATAGTTATTTCTGAATACCTCGACTCCTCCAAGGCAGGCTGTGAGTTATTTTAATCAGGGAAGGGGTAGGGAGGGGGGGAGGGGTGAGGATGGGATGTGGGGGTGATGAAGGGGTGTATTTTCCAGTGGAAAAATATGATTGAGACTGGGACTATAAATTCCTGGAGAGGATTGTCTGTCATCTATCTGTCTGGTTGTCCTGTCTGTACAGTTTGTGTGTATTTGTCTCTTTACAGTAAGGTATGCAGAGATAACAAAATTAAGGAAACACCAACATAAAGTGTCTTAATATGGCGGGCAACCACAAGCCAGAACAGCTTAATGCACCTTGGCATAGATTCTACAAGTGTCTGAAACTCCACAAGTAATTCCGTCATTTGGTGTTTTGTTGATAGTTGAGGAAAGCACCAGAATCTCCTATAACTGTTCAAATGGGTTGAGATCCGGTGACTGAGACGGCCATGGCATATTGTTTACATCATTTCCATGCTCATCAAACCATTCCGTGACCATTCGTGCCCTGTGGGGGCATTGCCATCCTATCCTACCAGGCACACACTGGTTGAATCAACCGTGTTTCCATGTAATTTCAAGAAAATTAAATTGAACCAATGTGGAAAAGATGTTGAAATGATGTCTGTGCCCAGTGGGATGTGGACATGAGCTTAATTGCTTAATTAACTCAGGAACCACACCTGTGTGGAAGCACCTGCTTTCAATTGACTTTGTTTCCCTCATGTACTCCTTTACTACCTGTAGAGTGACTCTTTCAGTCCGTCAGATCTCTCCGTATGTTATACAGTATGGCAATGGCCTATACAGATGATGGACATATCTCATGATATTAGTCAAAAATGCATTGAGACTGTTGTAAACACAAAATAAGCCCTCCAGCTCTTGTGACAAAGGATAATGTCCTCCAAGTGCTGTCAGGTGCTCTCTTGGAGATGATCGATACCCGAGCGTGCGATTGCCATTTAACAGATATACACCATTAACTGAATTATGCCGCCAAATCAAATCGGAGTTTATTTTTAAAGGCCAGTAAGTAAATGAAAGTGTCTCTCAGAAGCTTGATCTTCTGTGCCCTTTAAATACGAGGGAAATACCACAGGCAGGCAGGTAGGGATTTAGGCTGGCTCTGACTCAGATAGGCAGGGAGTTAGGCTGGCTCTGACTCAGATAGGCAGGGAGTTAGGCTGGATCTGACTCAGATAGGCAGGGAGTTAGGCTGGCTCTGACTCAGATAGGCAGGGAGTTAGGCTGGATCTGACTCAGATAGGCAGGGAGTTAGGCTGGCTCTGACTCAGATAGGCAGGGAGTTAGGCTGGATCTGACTCAGATAGGCAGGGAGTTAGGCTGGCTCTGACTCAGATAGGCAGGGAGTTAGGCTGGCTCTGACTCAGATAGGCAGGGATCTAGGCTGGCTCTGACTCAGAGAGGCAGGGAGTTAGGCTGGCTCTGAAGCAGAGAGGAAGGGAGTCAGGCTGGCTCTGACGCAGATAGGCAGGGAGTGAGGCTGGCTCTGACGCAGAGAGGCAGGGAGCTAGGCTGGCTCTGACTCAGATAGGCAGGGAGCTAGGCTGGCTCTGACGCAGATCGGCAGTGATCTAGGCTGGCTCTGACTCAGATAGGCAGGGATCTAGGCTGGCTCTGACGCAGATAGGCAGGGAGCTAGGCTGGCTCTGACTCAGATAGGCAGGGAGCTAGGCTGGCTCTGACTCAGATAGGCAGGGATCTAGGCTGGTTCTGACTCAGATAGGCAGGGAGCTAGGCTGGCTCTGACTCAGATAGGCAGGGAGCTAGGCAGGCAGGGAAATAGGCTGGCTCTGACTCAGATAGGCAGGGATCTAGGCTGGCTCTGACGCAGATAGGCAGGGAGCTAGGCTGGCTCTGACTCAGATAGGCAGGGAGCAAGGCTGGCTCTGACTCAGATAGGCAGGGATCTAGGCTGGCTCTGACTCAGATAGGCAGGGATCTAGGCTGGCTCTGACGCAGATAGGCAGGGATCTAGTCTGGCTCTGACTCAGATAGGCAGGGAGCTATGCTGGCTCTGACTCAGATAGGCAGGGATCTAGGCTGGCTCTGACGCAGATAGGCAGGGATCTAGGCTGGCTCTGACACAGATAGGCAGGGATCTAGGCTGGCTCTGACTCAGAGAGGCAGAGAGTTAGGCTAGCTCTGAAGCAGAGAGGAAGGGAGTTTGGCTGGCTCTGACTCAGATAGGCAGGAATCTAGGCTGGCTCTGACGCAGATAGGCAGGGATCTAGGCTGGCTCTGACTCAGAGAGGCAGAGAATTAGGCTGGCTCTGACTCAGAGAGGAAGGGAGTTTGGCTGGCTCTGACTCAGATAGGCAGGGATCTGGGCTGGTTCTGACTCAGATAGGGGATCTAGGGCTCTGAGCTAGGCTGATCTAGCTGGCTGACTCAGATATGGGGAGCAGGGATCTAGGCAGGCTAGGGAAAGATAGGCTGGCTCTGACTCAGATAGGCAGGGAGCTAGGCTGGCTGTGAGATAGGCAGGGATCTAGGCAGGCAGGGAAATAGGGCAGGGAGCTAGGCAGGCAGGAAATAGGCTGGCCCTGACTCAGATAGGCAGGGAGCTAGGCTGGCTCTGACACAGATAGGCAGGGAGCTAGGCTGGCTCTGACTCAGATAGGCAGGGATCTGGGCTGGTTCTGACTCAGATAGGCAGGGAGCTAGGCTGGCTGTGACTCAGATAGGCAGGGATCTAGGCAGGCAGAGAAATAGGCTGGCTCTGACTCAGATAGGCAGGGAGCTAGGCAGGCAGGGAAATAGGCTGGCTCTGACTCAGATAGGCAGGGAGCTAGGCTGGCTCTGACACAGATAGGCAGGGAGCTAGGCTGGCTCTGACTCAGATAGGCAGGGATCTGGGCTGGTTCTGACTCAGATAGGCAGGGAGCTAGGCTGGCTCTGACTCAGATGGGCAGGGAGCTAGGCAGGCAGGGAAATAGGCTGGCTCTGACTCAGATAGGCAGGGATCTAGGCTGGCTCTGACACAGATAGGCAGGGAGCTAGGCTGGCTCTGACTCAGATAGGCAGGGATCTAGGCTGGCTCTGACTCAGATAGGCAGGGATCTAGGCTGGCTCTGATGCAGATAGGCAGGGAGTTAGGCTGGCTCTGACTCAGATAGGCAGGGAGTTAGGCTGGATCTGACTCAGATAGGCAGGGAGTTAGGCTGGCTCTGACTCAGATAGGCAGGGAGTTAGGCTGGATCTGACTCAGATAGGCAGGGAGTTAGGCTGGCTCTGACGCAGAGAGGCAGGGAGTTAGGCTGGCTCTGACTCAGATAGGCAGGGAGCTAGGCTGGCTCTGACGCAGATAGGCAGGGATCTAGGCTGGCTCTGACGCAGATAGGTAGGGAGTTAGGCTGGCTCTGACGCAGATAGGCAGGGAGCTAGCCTGGCTCTGATGCAGATAGGCAGGGGGCTAGGCTGGCTCTGACGCAGATAGGCAGGGATCTAGGCTGGCTCTGACTCAGATAGGCAGGGAGCTAGGCTGGCTCTGACGCAGATAGGCAGGGATCTAGGCTGGCTCTGACGCAGGCATGCAGGGAGCTAGACTGGCTCTGACTCAGGCTTGCAGGGATCTAGACTGGCTCTGACGCAGGCATGCAGGGAGCTAGACTAGCTCTGACGCAGGCATGCAGGGAGCTAGACTGGCTCTGACTCAGGCATGCAGGGATCTAGACTGGCTCTGACGCAGGCATGCAGGGAGCTAGACTAGCTCTGACGCAGGCATGCAGGGAGCTAGACTAGCTCTGACTCAGGCATGCAGGGAGTTAGACTGGCTCTGACGCAGGCATGCAGGGAGCTAGACTAGCTCTGACGCAGGCATGCAGGGAGCTAGACTGGCTCTGACTCAGGCATGCAGGGATCTAGACTGGCTCTGACGCAGGCATGCAGGGAGCTAGACTAGCTCTGACGTAGGCATGCAGGGAGCTAGACTAGCTCTGACTCAGGCATGCAGGGAGCTAGACTGGCTCTGACGCAGGCATGCAGGGAGTTAGACTGGCTCTGACGCAGGCATGCAGGGAGCTAGACTAGCTCTGACGCAGGCATGCAGGGAGCTAGACTGGCTCTGACTCAGGCATGCAGGGATCTAGACTGGCTCTGACGCAGGCATGCAGGGAGCTAGACTAGCTCTGACGCAGGCATGCAGGGAGCTAGACTAGCTCTGACTCAGGCATGCAGGGAGCTAGACTGGCTCTGACGCAGGCATGCAGGGAGCTAGACTAGCTCTTACGCAGGCATGCAGGGAGCTAGACTAGCTCTGACGCAGGCATGCAGGGAGCTAGACTAGCTCTGACTCAGGCATGCAGGGATCTAGACTGGCTCTGACGCAGGCATGCAGGGAGCTAGACTAGCTCTGACGCAGGCATGCAGGGAGCTAGACTGGCTCTGACGCAGGCATGCAGGGAGCTAGACTGGCTCTGACGCAGGCATGCAGGGAGCTAGACTGGCTCTGACGCAGGCATGCAGGGAGCTAGACTAGCTCTGACGCAGGCATGCAGGGAGCTAGACTAGCTCTGACGCAGGCATGCAGGGAGCTAGATTGGCTGTGATGCAGGCATGCAGGGACCTAGACTAGCTCTGACGCAGGCATGCAGGGAGCTAGACTAGCTCTGACACAGGCATGCAGGGAGCTAGACTAGCTCTGACACAGGCATGCAGGGAGCTAGACTAGCTCTGACACAGGCATGCAGGGAGCTAGACTAGCTCTGACGCAGGCATGCAGGGAGCTAGACTAGCTCTGACGCAGGCATGCAGGGAGCTAGACTGGCTCTGACGCAGGCATGCAGGGAGCTAGACTGGCTCTGACGCAGGCATGCAGGGAGCTAGACTGGCTCTGACGCAGGCATGCAGGGAGCTAGACTAGCTCTGACGCAGGCATGCAGGGAGCTAGACTAGCTCTGACGCAGGCATGCAGGGAGCTAGATTGGCTGTGATGCAGGCATGCAGGGACCTAGACTAGCTCTGACGCAGGCATGCAGGGAGCTAGACTAGCTCTGACACAGGCATGCAGGGAGCTAGACTAGCTCTGACACAGGCATGCAGGGAGCTAGACTAGCTCTGACACAGGCATGCAGGGAGCTAGACTAGCTCTGACGCAGGCATGCATGGAGCTAGACTAGCTCTGACGCAGGCATGCAGGGAGCTAGACTGGCTCTGACGCAGGCATGCAGGGAGCTAGACTAGCTCTGATGCAGGCATGCAGGGAGCAAGACTGGCTCTGACGCAGGCATGCAGGGAGCTAGACTAGCTCTGACGCAGGCATGCAGGGAGCTAGACTGGCTCTGACGCAGGCATGCAGGGAGCTAGACTAGCTCTGACGCAGGCATGCAGGGAGCTAGACTAGCTCTGACGCAGGCATGCAGGGAGCTCGGCTGTCTCTGACTCAGGCAGGGGTAGACAAACACTCTACCATTATTACTGCAGACTCCAAGGACAATGACAAATAGACAGTGGAGAGCTTGCAATACAGCTTTATGCACTTTAATTGGAGTATATAGAATTCCTATATAAAAATAGGACTGTACATAATATGGCACAACAGCAGTATTACAGTATAGGAAAACAGTATGGTAATAATGGGAAAGATTGTATAGTTAAATCACACTGTATGTCAGGGAGTGAGAAAAAGATAAAAGTCACAAAGACCATTTCCTGAGACAGATTTCTTAAATTGTTCCATCGTTTTGAATGCTTGTGTTGGATTGCTACTGGTAGTGGATTGGGACTGGCTAGCCTAGGGAAAAATACAGTCATGAAAGCACACTCCAGAGTTTAACTTTAAGGGAGATAATGGTATGTTTGAGTAGTGATGAAAGGGGAACAGGATGTTTTAGGAGCTTTATACATGTGAATAGAACCTAGCTGTGTGTCCGTCATGGCTGGGCTGTCGCCTGATGAGCATCCTTTCCCAATCTGCATTCCCTTTCGTGCTTCCTACCATGGCCACTCAGATGCTCAGATAGATTTTTCTGAATCATCCCGCCATGTGTGTCTCTCTTTCGCAGCAATGACTTGGAGTCGAGGTTACAGTGTTCCCATAGATCTACAGTCTTGCATAAATCACAGACACAGACAACATACAGTACAGAACATACAAACCCATGCACAGTTTTCACAATTTATGTTATAAAATCATAACAATTTCCTAGAAAGCTCAATAGTCAATGTATGTCTAAAAGCGTGTGCCTGGGCCACAGGTTTCTACAGTGTTTATCTATAGGATTGCCTGTTAAGTCGTTGAAAAGTACCACTAGATGGCAATGTTAGACATGTGTGTTTCAGCACCGGTACCATTCACTGGAGAGATAGGTGAGTAGCAGTGGAGGCTGCTCTTGGGACGACGGCTCATAATA